>NW_026351418.1:1206-1917 GCF_001194135.2 Octopus bimaculoides | reverse complement strand
TATATATATATATATATATATATATATATATATACATATATACATACACATACATATACACACATACATATACATATTTGCATACACACCAACACATATATAAACATGCACGGTCTAATCACACATAGATACATCTAGACACACGCATGCACATACACACGCATACACACACACGAAGATACGCACACATATACACATATATTACACACATATACACAGGCATATCATACATATACACGGACACACATATACACGGACACACATATACACGCACACACATATACACGCACACACATATACACGCACACACATATGTATACACGCTTTACCTGACTAGATTACAATATTTACAAGCTCCCAGCAAAATAGACCGCTCAGCATGTTGTTGATATGGCTGGAGGAGGTGAGGAAGATGGGGAGGAAGAAGAGAAGGGGAATAAAGAAGAAGAGGAAGAAGAAGCTGATAATGATGATGATGATGGTGGTGGTGGTGTTACCGATGACGATGATGATTGTGGTGATGATGACGACGAAGAGCATGATGCGGCGGAAGAGGAGGTCTGTAATGAGTATGATGATGATTAAAAATGAAAGAGTAGTAGTAGTAGTAGTAGTAGTAGTAGTAGTAGTAGTAGTAGTACGAGAAGAAGAAAATAAGATGATAAAAGAGTAAACAAAGAACAACAAAAAGTAAATGTAGAACAACAACAA
>NW_026351418.1:0-1062 GCF_001194135.2 Octopus bimaculoides | reverse complement strand
AATGAGTATGATGATGATTAAAAATGAAAGAGTAGTAGTAGTAGTAGTAGTACGAGAAGAAGAAAATAAGTTGATAAAAGAGTAAACAAAGAACAACAAAAAGTAAATGTAGAACAACAACAACAAAGAGAAGAGGATGAAGAAGAAGAGGGAGAAGAAGAAAAGACGAGCAAGAAGAACAGGATGATGAGGAGGAGGTGGAGGACGACGACGACGATGATAAAGTTGATGATGATGATGATGATGATGAAAAGGTGACGAGTACGACGAGGATGCTAATAATAATAATAATAATAAGAAGAAGAAGAACGTGAAAGACGAAAGAAGAACGAGGACGTGAAAAAACGAGGTGGAAAAGGAAGAATATAGCGAAGAAGTTAAAGGAGTTGAAAAAGTTGAGTGCAAGAATGAGCAGGAACAAGAAACGGTAAGAGAATGAGAAAATAAACGAAGAAACTTGAAGAAGGAAGGAAAAAGAAATGGAAGACAAAAAGACAGATGAAAAGAAATGCTAAAGAAAGATTCAAAGGAAAAAAAAAACTACAAAGAAATAAATAACAGAACACAAAACAAAATCAAAACCACAAAAATAACAAAAGAAAAAAAACTAGACTAAATATTCCAAGAATAAAAAGAAAGAAAAAACAAAGACAAAAATAAGGAAATCAGAAAACGAAACCGTCCACAATTGCCCGTCGGGTATTTGCCGATATTATGAAACATTCAAGGAAAAGCTATTTAATGACACTCTTAACGACACACACAGCTACATCTTGAACAACATCATCATCATTAATACGAACAAACAGCAGCAGAAACTATATAACTATACACAAACTACTACTACTACTAGTAGTAGTAGTACTACTACTGCTGTTACTGTTGCTGATGATTGTGATGATGGTGGATTGTATACCGATGATGGTGATGGTGGCATGTACAGCGATGATGGTGATGGTGGCATGTACAGCGATGATGGTGATGTCGGCGTGTAGAACGAAGATGGTGATGCTTGGAGGAGCGAAGACTTACGGACAAACGAGTTTAAAATGTGTGAATGTG
>NW_026351417.1:0-631 GCF_001194135.2 Octopus bimaculoides | reverse complement strand
GTATGTGTGTGTCTCTGTGTCAGCGTGTCTCTGTACGTGAATATAATTCTAAAAATCGAAGAACTCACAGCACCATGTGTTAAATTAGATTGAATTCGGTGTATGTAAACAAATATTTTGTTAGATTCACCGAGGGAGATTGCCTAACCGTAAATGAAAATAATGTGAGAAAATGTGCATCGTACAAATACCACAACAATCTGGATCTTATTTGAACCTTCATTAGTTAAAACATATCTGAATCTCTGCGTTTCATTGTCTGTCTGCAACAAGATACATTAACTTGGAAACGAAAACAAAAACAGTGTTCGTTAGTTTGATAACTAACGTTTCATAGATGGTTGCTCGTTAGAGAAATATGTTTTCCTGAATTTCAACGTTTGTCCTAATTTTTACGTACGACAGGTTGACGTTTATGCTCTCTTCTTATATTTTTCATCCAATTCCTGTCTAACAAAGCCGTTATTAGTGTCGTATTTCTAGTTATACGAGCATATGAGTTATATAAAATAAATGTTAAATACATAGCGATCAAATATTTTCAAGGTTTATTGAATGTTTCTGATGTTCAACAGTTAACTTGTTCATGAGTTCGGAGTCACAGTCGATTTGCAATTCATTAATATACACA
>NW_026351416.1:0-617 GCF_001194135.2 Octopus bimaculoides | reverse complement strand
TTACCTCTATTTCCAGGTCTTTGTATTGTGAAAGTTTTTCCATTTCTTTTCGGGAAACGTCGTCATCTGCCGGTATTGATACATCAATTAGAAAGCATTTTTTTCTTCATGATCTTTGACAACTCTATCTGGTCTATTTGCCTTAATTTCTCTATCTGTGTGTATTGGCATATCCCAGAGTATGCTTGCGTTCTCGTTTTCTGTGACCTTTTCTGGCGTGTGTTTATACCATCTTTTTTCTGTTGTTATTCCATAGTGTTGGCATAGCTTCCAGTGTATATAGGTCCCAGTTCTGTCGTGTCTGTGAATATATTCCTTCTTAGCCAGTACTGGGCAGCCAGAGATAACATGATTTTTTGTTTCTTGTCCATCTCCACATATTCTACAGTTACTTGTAATGTTTCTTTTCATTATATGTTTTTGGTAATTTCTGGTGGGGAGGCTTTGGTCTTGTGCAGCAATTAAAAATCCTTCAGTCTCTGCTTTGAGTCCAGAGCTTCTCAACCATTGCTGGGATTTTTCTGTGTCTATTCGTTTTGCATTTAGTTTAGCCCTGTATTTACCATATAGGGGCTTTTCTTGCCATCGTTTTATCATAGTCCGTTGCTGTTCTAGTT
>NW_026351415.1:0-333 GCF_001194135.2 Octopus bimaculoides | reverse complement strand
CCGAGAGTGTAGTGGATGCTTTTACGTGCCACCGGCACGAAGGCCAGTTACGCGGTACTTGTAATGGCCACGCTCAAAATGGTGTTTTTTACGTGCCTCCTTCACAGAAGCCAGTCCAGTGGCACTGGCAACGACCTCGCTCGAATGATTTTCTAACGTGCCACCGGCACAAGTACCAGTAAGGCGACGCAAGTAACGATCACTCTCAAATGGTGCTATTTACGTGCCACTAGCATGGAATCAGACAGCTGCTCTGGCAATGATCACGCTCGGACGGTGTTGCTAGTGTTCCACTGGCACAGGTGCCAGTCATCGAATATGGTTCAATTACGA
>NW_026351414.1:0-543 GCF_001194135.2 Octopus bimaculoides | reverse complement strand
ATATATGTATGTATGTATGTATGTATGCATATATATATGTATGTTTGTACGTATGTATGTGTGTATGTATGTATGTAAGCATATATATATGTGTGTGTGTGTGTGTTTGTGTGTGTGTGTGTGTGCACACACACACACATTGTGTGTACACATACAAAATATAACGGCATCCAGTTCAGTCCATTCTGTTGAGTGTTTATTTATAACCAAACAGATGACTCACGCTATTGCATTACGCAAAATACGTCTGTGATCTTTCAAATTCGATTCATACGTGTAGTTCTAATAGCGTGTTACTGGATAAACTGCCATTATCAAGGTTAGCTCTATTGGACAAAAAAAAAGCCAGATGGCTGAAAATTTGGCTCGTCCAAAGGCCCTTTTATTAATTTGTACTAAGTACCGATTTCTTTTCTCTGTGTACAAGAATTGAAATATGCGTGTATATGCATACATAAATACATACATATGTGTGTTTGTGTGCATATATATGTATATATATATATGTATATATATATGGGAGAATGTACGAAAAAACAACAA
>NW_026351413.1:0-657 GCF_001194135.2 Octopus bimaculoides | reverse complement strand
TAGAAATGTCTATCTTGTTAGACAGAATATTTAACTTCCACAACAATGTATTTCTTTGTTCATTGGAATTCGTAAGGTACTTGCTCATACAGAGAGCCAGGTTTCTTCTATAAATGTCTAAACATGGTAAACTATTATCTGTTTTATATGGGTGTACATGTACTCTCCTGTCTGTCTATCTATCTATCTATTTCTCTGTCTCTCCCTTTTTCACTCTCTCTCTCTTTCTGTCTTCTCTCTCTGTATATATATACATATATAAGTACATTATTTGCATATTATATATATAGATATGTATAATTACATTATTTGCAAATATATATGTATGTAGGTGTGTATTCTACTTTTAAGAATACAAACATATACACATAAGCAATTTTAAATTATTACATACATCTTTTATATGCAATGATGCACAAATGCATATGTTTTGATACATATATATATATATATATATATATATACAGAGAGAGAGAGAGAGAGAGGGAGAGGTGCTGGTGTGGCTGTGAGGTAAGAACCTTGCATCCCAACCACATGGTTCTGGGTTCAGTCCCACTGCATGGCACCTTCTGCCAGTGTCTTTTACTATAGCCTCAGGCCGACCAAAGCCTTGAAACAAGTCCATCATATACATATATATATATATATGTGTATGTT
>NW_026351412.1:0-450 GCF_001194135.2 Octopus bimaculoides | reverse complement strand
TCTGTAAATAATATGTGACAATTATTCGGTAGCCATGATAAAACTCCGAAGCTGGTATGCATGGGTGACTGCTGTTCTTCCAGAAACAACCTTGCTTGGACTTGTACCTCGAAGGGGAACTTTTGAGGTGCAATCCCATGGGCGTTCATGGTCAAAAGGGGTCTCCTTGAAATATTTATTGCATTAGAAACAATCCTTCCACACTCAGTTGTGTGAGGATTGTTGCTCAGATCTTTGTGAGCCCCACAATGTCAGCAACTAAGACAGCGGGTACTTTTATCAAGTGCAAAGACCTCAAAAGCCATGACGTTAAACGATGATGATGATGATGATGATGATGATATATATACACACACTACTGTGTGTGTGTATATATATACCTTGGTTTTTGAACAACTCGGATCACGAATAAATCGTGCTTTATCTCCTGTCTTTCTCATATTCATTTAA
>NW_026351411.1:0-458 GCF_001194135.2 Octopus bimaculoides | reverse complement strand
ATATATACATACTCGCATATACGCTCGTACGCCACACACATACACACGCCCACAAAAAAGGTTCAAACGATCAAATTATCCAGTCATATATGACTGGATAATTTGATCGTTTCCCTTTTATCCCAGTGCCTGAAGCTCAAGGTGTGATTATTGAACCTAGCCTTGAAATTAATCTCTGTAAGACCCACATATTTCTTCTTCGAAACCGTGTCCTTAGTGGATACAGAGTCCACCTTGGCTTCATAAATGATGGTCTCGGACATGCAAGTTCCATTTAGAGGGCACAATTTTTTGTCCCTGCATGAACAGCTGGTTTCATTTTGTGATTTTTTGTGTGTTGTGTGCGATTATATTTTTAAAATGAGTAGTTGAGCTAAAACTGATTTTTAAGTTATGTCTATTGAAGATCTTTCTATAACTATGGTTGACTGGAAAATGTCTATCTATCAGTGCTAAGA
>NW_026351410.1:0-285 GCF_001194135.2 Octopus bimaculoides | reverse complement strand
AGTTCCCTTCTTGGTTGTGGTTGAGCTTTTTCCTTTTTACCAAGCCACTGTTACAGCTATATCTTTATTTACAATGTTTTCGATCGTAAGTTATAACAAATATTATTGTTTCTTAATTAAAAGCTATAATGATAATCTTGTTACTTATAACTTAATTATAAATACTTATCACTAAGCATAACTCTTAGTTTAGGCTGCATAAATGTTATGATGTATACATACCAAGATGCTGAATGTGCGTTCATACGTACATGTATGTTGAAGATATAGATTATATTTTTTTGA
>NW_026351409.1:468-673 GCF_001194135.2 Octopus bimaculoides | reverse complement strand
TATATATATATATATATACACCCACATACATATATATATAAATACTTTATTAATAAAGCTGTTTGCAAAGACCTCACAAAAACTGTTACTCAGAGTTTCACGCTCCCTTTCGTCAGCAACATGAAACTCTGAGCAACAATTTTGCGATGTCTCTACAGCTTTATTAATAAAGCATATTACTCTACCTCCGGTATTCAAGTACTAT
>NW_026351409.1:0-341 GCF_001194135.2 Octopus bimaculoides | reverse complement strand
TATATATATATATATATATATATACCTAGATAGATAGAGATACATACATACATCGGTACATACATACACATAATCACACATACACACAGAGGCAATGCATAAATATACTTTCTTATATAAATATTTATTTCCCTATGTTTATCTTTTACCTAATGTCCTTAATATAGTTAATAATTTTGTTTTTAATAGTTAATTAAATTTGTCAATTTTCCCCACCGTTTCCACTAACCCCCATCACATCTTAATTGTATCAATACCAATCCCCACTAACGACACCATCACCTCCAATGTCCCCCCCCCACCCCAACCATAGAAACACTGTGCAAACATCAAGCCTTCCA
>NW_026351408.1:0-216 GCF_001194135.2 Octopus bimaculoides | reverse complement strand
AAAACAACAGGAATACTAAAGAAAGGCCGGAATTTAAGAGAAGAGAAAAACCAAAAGGTCTTATGCTACTCATTTAAAAATTTCTGATTAGAACCTATTATTATTACCTCCACATTTGAAACTATTTTAAATGGTGAATTTCTGAACTTTGGTTTTGTATTAGATAAGGATAAACTATTTCTTATTGTTACTAAATTTTCTACAGCCACCTTCACA
>NW_026351407.1:0-220 GCF_001194135.2 Octopus bimaculoides | reverse complement strand
ACAGAGAAGGACAGAGAGAGCAGGTGAGGTAGTAGAAGACGTTGATAGAAGTGCAGGTGGAGGAGGTGATATAATAGGGTCGATATGATAGGGCCTTTCAGCTGATCTTGTTACGGTTTTACATAATACACACACATCGATATACATACATGCAAACACATACCAGATTATGTCTATATATATACACATTTTTGTTTATGTGTGTGTGTGTGAGTGTATA
>NW_026351406.1:173-283 GCF_001194135.2 Octopus bimaculoides | reverse complement strand
GTATGTGCCTATGTCTATGCATGTAGGTATTTGTGTGTATTTGCGTATGTGTGCGAGTGAGAGAAAGAGTCTATGTGTTTGTGTGTGAGAGAGAGAGAGAGAGAGAGAGA
>NW_026351406.1:0-163 GCF_001194135.2 Octopus bimaculoides | reverse complement strand
AGAGAGAGAGAGAGAGAGAGAGAGCATGGTGTGTGCATGTGTGTGTATGTGTGTATGTTTGGATACATTTGTGAATATATGTTTCACAAGGTGGTGCCCCAGCATGGCTGCAGTCTAATGACTGAAACAAGTAAACGATAAAAGATATGTGCGTGTGTATGTA
>NW_026351405.1:0-431 GCF_001194135.2 Octopus bimaculoides | reverse complement strand
TTCGTTCATTCGTTCGTTCGTACGTACATTCGTTCGTACGTACGTATATTCGTTTGTTCGTTTGTACGTACGTACGCAGGCTCGTTCGGTCGTTCGTACATACGTACGTACGTACGTTCGATCGTTCGTTCGTACCTACGTACGTATGTTCGTCCTTGGTTTCGATCGTTCGTTCGTTCTTTTTTCGTTCTGACGTACGTACGTTCATTCGTTCGTTCGTTCATTCGTGTTTACGTACGTACGTTCGTTCGTACGTACTTACGTTCGTTCGTTCGTTCGTTCGTTTGTACGCTCGTGCGTTCGTTCTTTTGTACACTCGTTCATTCGTTCGTTCTTTCGTACGTTCGTTCTTCCGTTCTTTCGTACGTACGTTCGTTCGTACGTACTTACGTACGTTCGTTCATTCGTTCGTCCGTTCGTTCGTCTGTACG
>NW_026351404.1:0-224 GCF_001194135.2 Octopus bimaculoides | reverse complement strand
CGTTTTTATCTCTTCCAGTAACTTTTATAATCTGGTCTATCAATTAAAATACTTATGAAGTTGATTCTCACTTGTGAATACCATTTATTTTTAAAGTATTCAAGAGTGATTGAGTATATGAAGATAGGTAATCCGTTTTCCCCATGCGGTTATGACCATGATGCTGGCAACCTCAGTGGCTTGTCTCTTCTATAGTTCTATTTGTGGTAGGTAATTTCTCTCTT
>NW_026351403.1:0-357 GCF_001194135.2 Octopus bimaculoides | reverse complement strand
AGGGCTGTGGAGTCGAAACAAAAATTTACATTATTTAAATTTGACGGATATTTGTCCTCATCTTGTTTGTTGTGAAACGCAACGTTTTGTCTGATATACCCTCCAGCCTTCATCAGGTGTCTTGGGGAAATTTCAAACCTGGGTTCTCATTCCTAAGGTATTTTTCAGTGTTGTTGTTGTTGTTATTATTCAGGTCACTGCTTGGAATTGAACTTGTAATCTTGGGGTTAGTAGCCCATGCTCTTAACCACTATGCCATATTCCCATGACCTGAATAATAATAATGATAATAATAATAGCAACAACGACATCGAAAAACACCTTAGGAATGAGAACCCAGGTTTGAAATTTCCCCAA
>NW_026351402.1:0-282 GCF_001194135.2 Octopus bimaculoides | reverse complement strand
CGTGAAATGAAGTGCATTGCTCAAGAACACAACGTGTCGCCCGGTCCAGGAAACGAAACCACAATCTTATGATCATGAGTCCAGCGCCCTTACCACTAAGTCACACGCCTTTATATAAATGTATATATTCTAGGATATCTCTCAGTATGACTAGTGTCCAATAAAGTAAAATGTAAATGAATATATACTCTACTCTCTTTTACTCTTTTATTTGTTTCAGTTATTTGATTGCGGCCATGCTGGAGTGCCGCCTTTAGTCGAGTAAATCGACCCCAGGACTTA
>NW_026351401.1:0-428 GCF_001194135.2 Octopus bimaculoides | reverse complement strand
GGTACGCATAAGTGGACTGGCTGAGGCCTTAGATTTAGGTCTCACTCGGCGTGCCTGGTCTTCTCATGCACAACATATTCCAATTGGCATAGTTTCTACAGCTGGGTGCCTTTCCTAACGCCAACCACTCAGAGAGTGTAGTGGGTGCTTTTATGTGCCACGGGCACGAAGGCCACTCGGGCGGTACTGGCAACGGCCACGCTCAAAATGGTGTATTTTATGTGCCACCTGCACAAGAGCCAGTCCAGGGGCACTGGCAACGATCTCTCTCGAAAGTCCTTACACATGCCGCGCACATGCCGCGCACATGCCGCGCACATGCCGCCGGCACAAGTGCCAGAAAGGCGACGCTGGGCACAGGTGCCTTCATGATTTCGTTTTCCCCAATAAGTCTTCGCAAGCTGAGTTTCGTGTCCAATGAAGGAGAC
>NW_026351400.1:0-589 GCF_001194135.2 Octopus bimaculoides | reverse complement strand
TCCGTTGATCGTATTAGCTGGGACCCTCGTCGTCGTAACCGACGGAGTGCCACGAAGTGCCTCTAAGGAATTTGTCCGGTGCGGTAACGATTCCGCCAGCTCACCGCCGTGATTGGTTCAATAAGTCTTCGAGCTGGCGGAATCGTTACCGCACCGGACAAAAATGCTTAGCAGTATTTCTTCCGACTGTATGTTCTGAGTTCAAATTTCATCGGGATCAACTTTATCCTACACACAGCCTGCCGTGACGGTTGTATGCAGGCGCGTTTCTATTTCTCCGATTTCCTTTCTGCCTTATTTATTTTTATTCTCGCTTTGTCTATCCTTTCATTCAGAAAAGGAGAGAAATACTCGAAGAGAAGAAAACATTTCCTTCTTTTTTCCTCCCTAATTCCTTCCTAAGCGTCAACCTAATTCTCTCTTTTGATTTTTTTTATACCTTTCCTTTGAGTTATATTGTCGTACCCATGTTTATTATACGCACGCACACACACACACTCCCACTTTCTACATATATGTATATATATACACCGAGATAAGTATATATATATATATATATATATATATAATGCATGATTTTCTTACTCTC
>NW_026351399.1:0-449 GCF_001194135.2 Octopus bimaculoides | reverse complement strand
GAACAATCTTTTAGAACAAACAAACAAACAATAAATAAATCAAACAAAAAGTTGAGCCACTTAACGCTAAACTTAAATATGGAAGAAATCTAGAAATATGGTATTGATCTCTAAATTTTGATTTTTTGTTTGATTTATTTATTGTTTGTTTGTTTGTTCTAAAAGATTGTTCTAAAAGATTATTCACCGAAGACGTGTATGGCAACTTATATGTTTGACTTAAACTTGACGGTCAAATATAGCTTTATACAGAAATGTTGACAGAGGAATAAATAACATTAATATGGATATTAGCGTCAAATCTCTTTCTTAAATGTAAAAATTTAAAACTTTGGATATATAAACAAGGAGAACGATCCTTAAGGAGTCTAATTTAGATTTTTTGCGGCGAAATCTCCTGCTATATTGGTAACGATTACATAGTTTACTCTGAAAAATTATATATATAT
>NW_026351398.1:0-215 GCF_001194135.2 Octopus bimaculoides | reverse complement strand
AATGTGGTCCAATCGATGTGTTGGTTAATCTGTGGTTTTCTCCATTTTCTTATAAGTTGCATTGGTTCCTGATAAACTCTTGTTTATCCTGTTGTTATCTGCACTAGACGTGTATGATGTACTTGCACACCATTGCCCGGGAATTATACAGGTAACAGTTACCGATAGTATATACGGATATTTTTATCCCTTAGTCGGTCATTACAACCATATAT
>NW_026351397.1:0-386 GCF_001194135.2 Octopus bimaculoides | reverse complement strand
CATAGACACATACATACATGCATGCATACATACGCATATACATATATACAGAAACAAACATATATGTATATACATACACATATACATGCATGCATATACATACATACATGCATATATACACACATGCATACATACATAAATAGATACATATCAATAAATAAATATATATATGTATATATATACTCACCAAAGGAAGTGCCACTGGTGTGTTGAAGGACAACTGAATCTGAGCTGAACTGACATATGTGTCTGGCCGTTGCTGTTTTAGCGGTGATGGCCACGTTCTCCCTGACGCCGCCATCATCAATACCACTTACATACATACATACATACATATATACACATACATACATATATAAATATATATATATACACGCTTGCAGCCT
>NW_026351396.1:257-428 GCF_001194135.2 Octopus bimaculoides | reverse complement strand
TGTATCACGACAGAACGCACGCGTTAACCTTTATACAGTAAGTTTTTAACTATTTTTCTAAAGCGACTCTCTCTATTTCTATCTCCCCCTCTCATTCTTCCCTCTACTGTTCTTCGACTCTACCTGTCACTACTTCTCTCTCTCTCTCTCTCTCTCTCTCTCTCTCTCTCT
>NW_026351396.1:0-215 GCF_001194135.2 Octopus bimaculoides | reverse complement strand
CCGTTACTACTCCTATCTCTCTCTCTCTCTCTACCTCTCGTTGCTCACTTTTATTCTACTTCCTCCCCTCCTTTTCCCTCTGCTACTCTTTCTCTTCATACAGCCTTGGTCACGTGTGTGCGGCTGCTATTTCTTTTCGTTCTTGGAATCACCAAGCTCGCATGAACTTCTTTGCCCCTCCTGTACGTGCTTCACAGCGTTCGAGACATACACAC
>NW_026351395.1:0-382 GCF_001194135.2 Octopus bimaculoides | reverse complement strand
GTGTGTTTGTGTATATATATATATATAAATATATATATATTTCTACTCTAGACATAAGGCCCAAAATATTCGGCTGGGGACCAGTCGATTAGATCGATCCCAGTATGCAACTGGAACTTAATTTATCGACCCCGAAAGGTGGTGATGATATGATGATAATGATGATGATGATGATAATGATGTTGAGTAGGAGGAGGAGAAGAAGGAGGAAGAGGAGGATGTGATGATGATGACGACGACGACGACAATGATGTCGATGACGTCGCTGCTGTTGTTGATCTTGTCAGTCCCTAACTGAGACGTGATTGAGCAGCCGATATATGTATACAACGGTGTGTGTGTGCGTGTGTGTGTGTGTATGTGTGTGTGTGTGTGTGTGTGC
>NW_026351394.1:0-237 GCF_001194135.2 Octopus bimaculoides | reverse complement strand
GATAGACAAGTAGGTAGGCAGGTACATTAGTAGATAGACAGACAGATAGATAGGTGGGTAAATACATGGGTACGACAGACTGACCGACAGACAAGTAGATGGACAGATAGATAAGTAGGGAGATAGACAAACCAACCAACAAAGTAGGTAGATACATAGGTAGATGCACAGACAGACAGACTACAACATGTCACATAGTGTGCATGTGTATTTGTAATAGTATAAATGTGTATAAAT
>NW_026351393.1:0-411 GCF_001194135.2 Octopus bimaculoides | reverse complement strand
ATATATATATATATGTATGTATGTATGTATGTATGTACATATATATATGTATGTGTGTGTGTATGCTTGTATATATTTACGGATCTATGTGTGTATATATATATAATAGAAATGAAATATTAACTATGGTGTAAGTACTTCACAGGAGTAAACAAGACCGGTTCAAAGAAACAGCAACGCATAGTTATCAATGCGTGTTTAATTTTAACAAATGGGAATCGATTCGCAAACATATTAAGAGATTATAAAAAGAATAGAAATAGCATTCGTGTTTCCCCTACTGCAATAAATAAATTTAGACTTTCTAGAAACTTCTCAAAGGGATGGATTTTAATGATTATTTTTCTTTTTGCTGTTACTGTTCTTGTTTTGCCTGAGTTTGGCTCTGATCGAGCGAACATATAATCAAAA
>NW_026351392.1:0-311 GCF_001194135.2 Octopus bimaculoides | reverse complement strand
ATATGCATACACACATACATACACACATACATACACACACACATACATACGTACATATATATATATATCATGAATTAACTTTCCTTTCTCAGATGAAGCACGAATTTTGTCGGTGAATAGGTCGCGGTCTCAAAGCGACGAAAATATCTTGGGTCACTCACTATGCAGGTACATCTCAATTAATTGCGTAAAAGTCCATACGAAGAGTACTCCACCTGATGAGAGTTCAATATTACTAAACGTTTCAAGTACATGTACTTATCACTCTACTTGTGAGTGGATTTGGTAGACGGAAACTGAAAGAAGCCTGT
>NW_026351391.1:0-423 GCF_001194135.2 Octopus bimaculoides | reverse complement strand
ACACATACATAATATATCTATCTATCTATCTATATATATATTATACACAGTACACATTATCTTCCCAAACCTATTTTTACACTTGAGATAAAGATCTCTGTGGGCGGTATGGTTGACATACAGATAGATACAACAAAGCGCCAAATATATTTGTTGGTAGCAAATTCAGGCTTTAAAGATTCTGCCTTCACAAAATACCCTACTTTCTCGGCTGGACTGAGTGGAGTGGAACATAAAGAAAACTCAGTGATGTCAGAAATTGAGGTGCATAAAATGCCTGAAGGTGAGGCAGCAGCTTGGTGCAGGCAATGGCTGTTCCACAACCTCAGCATGAAATACTGCCAAGAGTAAAACTGAACTTCTGGAGTAGTAACCTTCTCACTGTCACCTCTAACGACAAAACCCCGCCCAGTTCCCCACCCC
>NW_026351390.1:0-262 GCF_001194135.2 Octopus bimaculoides | reverse complement strand
AAAAGGTTGGCGCTTGTCGTTGGTAGTCTGGTCGGGGAGGCACAAACGTGCGCAATCCCGAACAGGTCTGTCCACCTTATGCGATACAACATAGAGAGTGCGGGGACTAAAGCTGGCCTCGGTGGGGCCCTGATCAATTTGGATCAGTCGAAAGCTTTCGATAGGACAGACCATCGCTACTTGGAAGCCTTCCTTAAAGCAGGATGGATTGTTGCAATGCACAGCAGCACCTGCTCGGTGGTCAAAGTAAATGGCCACCTAT
>NW_026351389.1:0-268 GCF_001194135.2 Octopus bimaculoides | reverse complement strand
ATATGTGCATGTATATATATATATATATATATATATATATGTATATGTATATGTATATGTGCATGTATATATATATATATATATATATATATATGTATATGTATATGTATATGTGCATGTATATATATACATATATACATGCATGTATGTCTGTAGGTATATATATATATGTATATATGCATGTATACATATATATTTTTCTATATATTTACATATATATATTTACATATATATGTGTATATATAAATATATATATATATATATATAT
>NW_026351388.1:0-293 GCF_001194135.2 Octopus bimaculoides | reverse complement strand
TACATACATATATATATATGTATACATACATATATATATATGTATGTATATTATATATCTATATATATGTATATTATATATTTATGTATGTTATATATATCTGTATATTTTTATATATGTGTGTGTATGATATATATATGTTATATATATATATGTATATATGTATGTTATATATATATCTGTATATATGTATGTTATATATATATCTATATATATGTAAGTTATATATATATATATCTGTACATATATATATATATACGTATATATATATATATACATATGTATATATATAT
>NW_026351387.1:563-733 GCF_001194135.2 Octopus bimaculoides | reverse complement strand
TTTGTGCTAATATTATTGATGAGAGAAGTGATGGTGATGGTACTATAGTGAGGATGGTTGCATTAATGTTAGTGATGGTGGTGACTTTGGTGGTAGTGGTGGTGGGATTGATGTGGTATTGATAGGGGTAATAGTGTAAGAGATGTTGGCATTGATAGGGTGGTGATGAT
>NW_026351387.1:0-553 GCF_001194135.2 Octopus bimaculoides | reverse complement strand
GTAATAGTGTAAGAGATGTTGGCATTGATAGGGTGGTGATGATGGTGTTTACGGGTATAGTGCGGTGGTATTGATGAAAGTGTTACAATGGTTTTGGTGTTAGTGGTAGTGGTATTGATACTGGTGATGATTGTAGTATTCGTGATAGTGGTGGCGGTATTACAGTTGTCGGGGATGGTATTGGTATTGTTAGTATTCAAAATATCAGCTTCCTCCTGTTTGGGCATGTTTGTTTCTTTGTGATGAAACCCGTGTTCTTTTCTTCCTTTTTCGGTCCTCCTGTTTTCTCCTTTCACGAATCATTCGACCTTGTTTCTAAGCTAGAAACCCCTAATCACACAAACACGTGCGCAAACGCTTATAAACCATTTTATTTTTCACTGACAGCTTTCTATTCTTTTCAGGTAATTTTTTTCAGTGCTGCATACTCTCACTCAACCACATAGTCGCTTGTTCATTACCTTATTCAATGACCTGTAATTATGTTTATCTATCTTCTATGCTTAGTTATCACCGGATAGTGTTATAAAGAGCCATTATAAGCCTTGTCACA
>NW_026351386.1:0-407 GCF_001194135.2 Octopus bimaculoides | reverse complement strand
TAATAATAATAATAATAATAATAATAATAATAATAAAAATAATAGCAATATTAATGGTAATAATAACGTTAATGGTGATGATGAAAACTGTGATGAAGAAGATGATGCTGCTGCTGCTGCTGAAGATGATGATGATGATGTCGGTGTTGATGATGATGATGATGATGATCACGCTCTATCGAATATTATTTTTCCTCGAGTTTTGCTGTTAATCTGCAAACGAAACAGTATTAAAAGGCTTAATGCTTTGGCTGTTAGAATTACTCAAATGTCATAAACGAGTCGACGTTAAATTTAATCCCAGGTGGATGGAGTTGAGTAGGGGTGGCAGGTTGAAATATTGCATGAATAAATAGTTTTTTTTTGTTTTTGTTTTGGTCTTCTCATTCACTGTTGTTAATTGTAGT
>NW_026351385.1:0-449 GCF_001194135.2 Octopus bimaculoides | reverse complement strand
TATGCGTATGTGCATGTGTGTGTAAATGTCTCTATTGGCGGGCGAGCGAGTGTACATGCGTGTGTGTGTTTTGTGTGTGCATGTGTGTACACTGACACGCACACACAGACGAGCCTGTCTGTGTGTCTGTGTTTGAATACAATCATTTTTATCTTTCATAAATTTACGTCCCACCATATACAACAGAAGTGCACATAGTTTTAAAGGATTATGTATATACATTACAAGTGGGAACGTGTCTATGTATGAGTTGTGTACGTTGTCTGACTGTTTGATCCTTGAAGCACAAAAATGTTATTTCATACGGCAAAAAAAATATATTGCACAAACTGTTCTCTCACCAGCCATTATCGCACAGATACATATCATACAAACATGCGCAGATATAAACACACACACAAACACACGTGCGTGTACACACACATACACAGTTATATATATATATATAT
>NW_026351384.1:0-415 GCF_001194135.2 Octopus bimaculoides | reverse complement strand
TGCGAGGCTGCTCCTCTTTGCCTTTACCTGCTTTAGTTGACTTTCCCTTCCCCTTTGTTGTCTTTTCTTTACCAGTTGCCTTCTTTGGTTTGAATTTCCGTTCGTTTATTTCATCCACTATGCGCAATTTTACGGCAACATCCCGTAATGATTTCTTTTCATCCACAACTTTTCTGGCGGCTCTTTCCATGATATCGGGAGGGGTATCCCCCTTGTAGTCTTCCTTTTGTAATTTCTAGGCATGGCGTGTTAAACTGAAATAGAAGGGGTAAGTTGATACACTGTAACAATTAGCTCCGATCATGGATTTCTGGGGATTACCTCGTACACAGCACTAGCAATGCATGTCATTCAGGACACACCTCCATGTATCGAAGGCAACTTCCAACACTTCCTAATGAGCCACAAACTACTT
>NW_026351383.1:0-222 GCF_001194135.2 Octopus bimaculoides | reverse complement strand
TATTATTATTTCTAAATCTCTGAACAAGTAATATTCAGTAACAGTACTCTAGAGTAAAGATTATTTGCCGACACAATGCGGCACTCCTGATTAGGGCGAATATTACTGTTATTTAGCCCGGTTGGAGACGATGTTTCCTGGGGCTAAATAACTGTAACATTCGTCCTAATCATGACTGCCGCATTATGTTGGCAAATAATCTTTACTGTATGTATTTTTTTT
>NW_026351382.1:0-200 GCF_001194135.2 Octopus bimaculoides | reverse complement strand
TATTTATTTATATATATATATAGATATATTAATTTATATATATATATATAAATATATTAATTTACATATATATATATATTTATATATATATATTTATTTATATATATATATAGATATATTTATGTATATATATATATATATAGATATATTAATTTATATTTATATATATAGATATATTAATTTACATATATATATATATA
>NW_026351381.1:0-232 GCF_001194135.2 Octopus bimaculoides | reverse complement strand
ATATATATGCATAAATATTATTGTTGTTCTTGTTGTTCTTGTTGTTCTTGTTGTTATTATTATTATTACTAACTATAATTAATTAAGTAATTGAATGATTAATTAATTAATTTTTCAAAGTCATTCCTACCAACATTTTATGTTTCAAAACAATGTCATTTTGTCTTGTATAACAGAATTTCATAATTGATGTGTGTGTGTGTGTGTGTGTGTGTGTGTGTGTGTGTGTGTG
>NW_026351380.1:3324-3970 GCF_001194135.2 Octopus bimaculoides | reverse complement strand
GTGTGTGTGTGTGTGTGTGTGCGTGTGTGTATGCACGTATGTATGCGTATACATTTACATATATTTGTGCATGTATTATGCACGTGTATATGTGTGCATGCGCGTTTCTGTATATCTACAAGTGCGTGAGAGATAGTGTAGATGTATGCGTGTGTGTGTGTATGTATTCATGTATGTATGTGTGTGTATGTGTGCATGTATGTATGTATGTATGTATGTATGTATGTATGTCTCTGTATGTCTTCTTTGAGATTCAGCTTCATTTCCGTAGATTTTATCTGACACAAACAAAACGAACAATTGCGGGTGGAACAAAACTTCTTTCCCAGAATTCTAAGAGAACTCACACAAGTTTTGATTGAAAAGTCCATTAGAGTTTCAGTCGGTCTTTCGACGACTTGCCATAGCTGGTTCCAGTTCTGTTATGCCATGGCGTATGGAGTAGTAATCCACGAGATATCGTTTTCATATGTTGGTGTCATCACTGCTTTATCTTCTTTAGAATTTGGCCGTTTTCTTCATTTATCGATAGAACAACCATTTTATATTATCAAGTTTGTATTAAGGACATAAGTTTATCAAGGTAATACTTATATAAAATGGTGCCTAATACCCATCTGACGAGATTCGATGATACGTATATATA
>NW_026351380.1:1539-2217 GCF_001194135.2 Octopus bimaculoides | reverse complement strand
ACCTCCCTCCCTCCCTCCCCTCCCTCTAATAACCCATCCTTCAACAAGTCTTTTATTATTTTTTCTTTCATCGGAATTGTCATTCTTCATTACTCGCCATGTTCCTCACTTTCACACCCTTTACATACACACACACGCGCACACACGCACACACACACACATCTGTGTGTGTGTGTGTGTGTGTGTGTGTGTGTGTGAATGTCTGTGTATGTGCTGTCACAGTCACACACAAACACATACACGCACACATATATCTGTGCGTGTATGTGTGCACATGTATGCGTGTGTGTATATGTATAGTTAGTCTTACACACATATGCACACACATGCACACACACACACACACACGCATATATCCATTTCAAATATAGAATATTGTTCTTTGAGTTGTTCTGACACAAATCTTCTTACCATTTCTATAAAAACTCACTCCTACATGTTGAACATTATACATACATACACACATACATACGTACGTACTTATTCTTTTCTACTCTAGGCACAAGGCCCGGAATTTTGGGGGAAGAAGCCAGTCAATTAGATCGATCCCGGTACGCAACCGGTACTTAATTTATCGAACCCGGAGGATGAAAAGCAAAGTCGAAATTTTTCGTTATTTTTTCATTGCCCCAGTATGGCCACAGTCAAATGACTGAAACAAGTAAAAGAGTATATATA
>NW_026351379.1:0-1100 GCF_001194135.2 Octopus bimaculoides | reverse complement strand
GAAAAGCAAACTTCGATTCGTAGTTCCGGTGTTCCACATGAATGGTGCTTACATCTAGTTGAAAATGACAAAGGGCATTTCAACATTAAAATGTTTGTGACTTGGGTGACACTATTGTAGTTTGATCATGTAATGCTGGTCCCTTCTTCTTGTGGGATAGCACGTTAACCTAAAGTTATTCCAACCATGATCACCTCGCCTTAATTTCAACAATACAATGCACTGTAGTATGCCGTCCAATGTATCATCTTTTAAAAGACACCAGAGTGTAATTTAAAGAAGACTTCTTCGAATGTTCTAGCAAATCGAATAATCACATATAGATTCCTTCATTGGTTCTATGTTCTGGTGGATGTCATAATCTCTTTTGGCGCCAGGTGGATTTTATCGAACGATGATTCTTATGGGGTGTTGGACACCGTTATTATTTTTATGGCTATTGTGTTGCCTATAGTGGTGCCACTTAATAATGATTCAAAGTGTAATTCATTGTGTCATTTACCCAAAACATGGGCCACTTCTACAACCAGGTCACCCAGGATCCATATTAATGCATTTTAACTGACGCTACTCATAAATCGAAATCCCCATGTATTCTGTTTATAATGGCAATGGTATTAACATAAGTATTTAACACTGAAGGTTTGAATTTTTAAAATACGTTAATGAACTACATTAAAATTATAAACATTTTAACGTTAAAATTATTGTTGCTTTAGTGAACTAGTAGAAATTTTATAGATACTGATATCAGTTTAACCTCTCCGCAGAGTATGAGCCGGTGCAATTGTCACCCACCACACCTATTGAAAAAAAGTATTTTCTAGTATCTGATAGAATAGTGTGGAACAGTTTAAAAATCTTATGTTTTGTACAGGTTTCAGTGAATATTTTTTGAAGTGTTTGATATGTGAGTTTGCTATTGGAATGTGATTACATATAAACGGTATGTTGTAGCCGGTATTTGGGATATTGATGCTGTTAATTAGTTTGGTTCGTGTTTTACAGTTTGTCGTATGATTTATGTGATGAACAACGACTTTTCAGCTGCTTTATGTTGTATACGGCTTTAGGTTGTTATATCTGATTGACAATTTCCT
>NW_026351378.1:0-478 GCF_001194135.2 Octopus bimaculoides | reverse complement strand
TATATATATGTATGTATGTATGTATGTATGTGTGTGTATGTGTTTGTCCCACCAATATTGCTTGACAAATGATGCTGGTGTGTTTATATCCCCATAACTTTAACGCTTTGGCAAAAGAGACCAATAGAATAAGCACTAGGCTTACAAAGAATAAGTCCTGGGGTCAATTTGTTCGACTATAGGCGGTGCTCCAGCATGGCCAGTCAAATGACTGAAACAAATAAAATAATATATATATATATATATATATATATATATAATTTCAAATTAATAATAAAAGGGTAAAATTAATTAATTAAATTAATTAATCAATCAATCAATTAATAATTTTACCAAGTAGATTGGTACGTTAAAATAACCTTTATAGGTAGAATTATACAAATATTCTATAATTTTAATTATGTTTATAATTATAGAATATTTGTATATATTCAAATTTATCAGAATATTGAGGCTGAAGATTGGAATAGTGAAATTT
>NW_026351377.1:0-376 GCF_001194135.2 Octopus bimaculoides | reverse complement strand
ATATGTATATATATATATATTTAATTCATATTATTTTAAGTCATTAACATTATATTATATTATTTGATACAGTTAACATACACACACACACACACACATAATATAATATGCATTATATATGATATATTTTGTATATATAATATATTAAACGTATATATGAATAGTAAATATTACAATATATTTTACCGACCATATATACATATATGTCATGAATATATATATATTTGAACATCTTAATTTGTCAACATTGAAACTATTAAAGATGTTTTTCCAATTCATAATTCTAAACTTTTACCATTGATAAACAAAGAAGTATTGTTTAAACAAGTTTGGTATATGTGTAAATAAATGTATTTTAAACATTTACGAGTTTTTG
>NW_026351376.1:706-835 GCF_001194135.2 Octopus bimaculoides | reverse complement strand
CTGCGTTCCTAAATGTTTTGGTATTACATTTTATATTTCATTACGAACATTCCTCTGTATACATTTTTTCACGGCTCACTTTTTTGTTACAGAGAGTTGTATAATAATGATATCAATGAATTAGAAGTT
>NW_026351376.1:485-696 GCF_001194135.2 Octopus bimaculoides | reverse complement strand
ATATCAATGAATTAGAAGTTGGATCTTTTCAAACTCTTCCCAGTTTAACGCCTCTGCAAGTTGCATAATTCTTTTGATTCTCTTTTATTGACAATATAATTTTAAACATTTTGTCTTTCCATGCTTTCTTTACTGTAATCCACTCTACTTGACGCACTCTTTACACTCAGTCGCTTTCCCCAGGAATATTCAATTCTTTGTAAATGTCTGA
>NW_026351376.1:0-251 GCF_001194135.2 Octopus bimaculoides | reverse complement strand
ACGCTGATTACCATTCATGGCTCTCCGTTCTAATTATAAATTGTGAATGACATTATTTTTGTTTAGATTTTGCTACACTTTTCAACTCAGAGTAACTTGTTTTACACTCTTCTATTTTTCTATCATTTACTCCTACCACACGAGAGATGCGTCTGCATAAATTTCTTCCTTTCTCTTCATTATTTTCTGTCCTTCTCTTTCTCCCCTCCTCTTCAACACTACATTCTCCTCTTTCTTTTTCTCAAACCACA
>NW_026351375.1:0-249 GCF_001194135.2 Octopus bimaculoides | reverse complement strand
TATATATATATATATATATATATATATGCATATATATACATATATGTATACATATAGATACATATATATATACATATGTATACATATATAGATATATACATATACATATATATGTACATATATCATCATCATCGTTTAACGTCCGCTTTCCATGCTAGCATTGGTTGGACGATTTGACTGAGGACCGGTGAACCAGATAGCTACACCAGTCTCTAATCTGATTTGGCAGAGTTTCTACAGCTGGATGCC
>NW_026351374.1:0-245 GCF_001194135.2 Octopus bimaculoides | reverse complement strand
AATTTCATCGAAATTTTAGCTCAATGTTTACACTCTGCGTCCTATGTCTTCCGTCCTACAATGCGGTGTCTACTTTACTTAGCCAACCTCTTGTGATTGGTCAAATAATGGTGACACCTCAGATGAGATCACAATAAGGGTTGGAAATCGATTAAGGCTGTTCATCATTTTTACAGTCTACAAAGATACAGGGGAATTTGACATATTTGTGTATCTATTATACACACACACACACACACACACAC
>NW_026351373.1:0-226 GCF_001194135.2 Octopus bimaculoides | reverse complement strand
CCTCCTCCTCCTCTTCTTCCACCTCACTTTTATTTCATTTTGCTTTTACATTCATTCTGTTTTTTTCTAGGATGATTTTCTTTTTTTCTTTGTTCTTTTTGTTTTTTGTTTGTTTTCATAATTGTTTACATGTTTAGCTGGTGTTCACCTATGCATTTATTTATGTTTGTTTATTCATTATTATTATTATTATTATCATTATTATTATTGTTGTTGTTGTTGTTAT
>NW_026351372.1:0-261 GCF_001194135.2 Octopus bimaculoides | reverse complement strand
TATATATATATATATATATATATATATATACACACATACACATGCATATATTTACACCCACACACATTTGGTTATATGTACACACAGACACACACACTTGCATATATGTATATATATATGCACACACACACATGCATATATGTATACACACATCTATATCTGCAAACTTACACACATCTGCTCATATGCACATATCTATTGTTATACACACACATACACATCTACATCTGTATACACACACACACACACACACACACACAC
>NW_026351371.1:0-429 GCF_001194135.2 Octopus bimaculoides | reverse complement strand
ATATGTATATATATATATAATATATTATTTATTATTTAATCGAACGCGACACGTCCATTTCCAAGTAAGTTTATCTTCACCTTTTTGATGCCACTCTCAACTCCGTACTGTTTTTTTCCCCCCATCCTCCTCTAATTCTGTTCCCAACATTGACTCTCCATAAATCCTAAATTTTATTTAAGAATGTATGGGAGCAACTGTCTTTATAGACTCATATCGTCGTTGAACGATCGAAATGAGGAGTAGATAGATATCCGACAACTGATGGAGGGTTGTTCTGTTTTCTATTTTTTCTCGTTGTTTACATATTTCATGTCATTTGCACTGTTATTTGCACTGTTTAACGCCGGTGTTAAAACGGGGGTAGCTGATGAAGGAAAATCTTCTCTATGTGGCTTGTGTGTTTTCTGTACTCTGGTTATTATTATT
>NW_026351370.1:0-254 GCF_001194135.2 Octopus bimaculoides | reverse complement strand
ACATACATACATACATGCATACATACATACATATGTATATACATACATACGTACATACATGCATACATACGTAAGTACGGACATACATGTATACATGCATACACATACAATCATACGTACATATATATATATATAATATATATGACATATATGTACATACACACACACACATATATATATATACACATATATGTATGTGTCTGTACACAGACACACACACACATGTATGTGTGTATACATTCACTCATATATAT
>NW_026351369.1:0-352 GCF_001194135.2 Octopus bimaculoides | reverse complement strand
TATATATATATATATATATATATGCAGTGTCTCTCTGCACTGACATAGACATACGCAAAGACAGGCAGACACACATATACATGCACCTATATGGCGTTGCTTTTATGTTAAAATGTCGTATATCCAAAC
Organism: Octopus bimaculoides; assembly: GCF_001194135.2. Taxonomy (NCBI): domain Eukaryota; kingdom Metazoa; phylum Mollusca; class Cephalopoda; order Octopoda; family Octopodidae; genus Octopus; species Octopus bimaculoides. The sequence goes on along the minus strand of NW_026351369.1, from coordinate 223 downwards.
TTGACCAAATGCGTTTTTTTTCTTTCAATATGTATTTTTGCTTGCAATACCCGGTTCTTTTGGTCAAACTAACGAATCTCCAGCTGCTTCAGATGCCATGATATCAAAGATTGTCAAAGTGCAGTACATCTATTGGAATGGCGAAACGATTTTTCTCGTTTTCTGAAGCAGCAACGTTTTTTACATACAACGCTTTCGTATAATAAGCAACGATATATATATA
>NW_026351368.1:0-271 GCF_001194135.2 Octopus bimaculoides | reverse complement strand
ATATATATATATAAAAGACCAAAGACCCCTTCCATGCCATAATCTCATAAGGCTGGTTTCCCAGATTCTGTGGTGTAGATATTTTTCCTCTGGATATGATACTGGCTCATCACAGAAGTACTCATTTTTGCCAGCTGAGTGGACTGGAGCAATGTGAAATGAAGCATCTTACTCAAGAATGCAATGCATCACTTGATCCAGGGATCAGAACCACAATCTTATGATTAAAAGTGCAACATTCTAACTGCTAAGCCACATGCCTCCATGTATA
>NW_026351367.1:12139-12521 GCF_001194135.2 Octopus bimaculoides | reverse complement strand
ATTTGGTAGACGGAAACTGAAAGAAGCCCGTCGTATATGTGTATACATATGTGTGTGTGTGTTTCTGTGTGTGTGTTTCTGTGTGTGTGTTTGTCCCTACCCCACATCACTTGACAACCGATGCCGGTGTGTTTATGACCCCGTAACTTAGCGGTTCGGCAAAAGAGATCGATAGAATAAGTACAAAGATTAAGTCCTGTGGTCGATTTGCTCGACTAAAGGCGGTGCTCCAGCATGGCCGCAGTCAAATGACTGAAACAAGTTAAAGAGTAAAAGAATATATACATATACACATACACATATATATATACACACACACATATATGTATGTATACATATATATATATGTATACATACATATATATATATATATATATATATA
>NW_026351367.1:7321-8813 GCF_001194135.2 Octopus bimaculoides | reverse complement strand
TATATATATATATATATATATATATATATATATATATATTTATATATAGATACACACACGCACGCACACACACGCACACACACGCACGCACACACATACACACACACACATATGATTTCACTAGAAATTATGAGATTTCTAGTTTACGATACACATCTGTATACATACACACATCTCCTTTTACTTACTCTCATATACAACAACGAAAGTATGTGTTATAAATACACGCACGCACACATACACCCACACACACACACATACACACACATACACACACGTACACACTCCCAGCAGATTTAAGATGGGAAGCCTTTGTAAAAGTTAAATATGTCCTCCACTAAAAAAGTGTTAACTAACCTTCAGTTTACACACACACATGTACACACACACATGTACACACACACATGAACATGCACATACACATATATACATATACATGCAGATATAAGTTGGTGCCTGTGTCATGTCTATATATCATGTTATAGGAAATACTCATCACGAATGAAACGTGCAAAAGCGTATAACGTGCTTACCCTGGTGCTCAGGACTGTCGTGCAACTGTGGAGTTTCCACGTGCAGTCCTAGAAGGTTTCCTTCTTTTGGGGAATTTTGTTGTAATAATCGATTGTCTTTCATTGTGTATACGAGTTAAATGTAACCCCAAATTCTATATGTCATGTGATGTCCAGAATGATTTTTTAATGTAAACCCTATGTGGTTAATAAGGAAATAATTATATGAGAGAAAGTGTACAGTGTCATATTTTTACAAGAAACAAACATTTATACTTTTAATATTTATGTGAAATATTTTAATGACAATCACATTAATTACAGGTGTTCCATATGTATGTATGTATGTATGTATGTATGTATGTATGTATGTATGTATGTATGTATGTATGTATGAGTGTATGTATGCATGTATGCATGTGTGTGTGTCTGTGTGTTACTGTTCGTTTTTATGTTCAGTTACAAAAAAAATAAAAGCAATTTTTCATTCATCTGATGGGTTACTCTATACATTTGTAGAGTGCAAATTATTATTCTAAAACAACAATTATTACAAATAGTGACTTCGAAGTTTCGGCCGGTTAAGCCATCGTCGGGCAAACGTCATCCGATGATGGGTTAGAAGGCCGAAACTTTATGGAGTGCAATTCTTTTTGGGGCTTTCTGGGTTTGAATAATTGAACCCTAATTTTGATAGAACAATTTCACCCCTTAGGTGCGTTCTGCTGTGCCATATTTTCCCAGGAACTAGATTAATTTCCAGGAACTAGTCCATAAAATCTCCGAAAAGTAAAAAAATAGGTAAAAAAAAATAAAAGAATTATCAAAGATTACAACCCTTCAGTGACTTTTGGACGACTTTAGACCCTATACACGCACGCCCATTATACATCTATATATCTATATCTATATATATATACATCTATATATTTCTATCTATCTATCTATCTATCTATCTATCTATCTATCTATCTATCTAT
>NW_026351367.1:1286-1973 GCF_001194135.2 Octopus bimaculoides | reverse complement strand
ATATATATATATATATATATATAACGTATGTATGCTTTTATTTATACATATATCTATATATTGTAGATGTATAAATAAATACACACATTATATATGCATATAAACAAAGACATGTAGTATTTAATTATAGGTGGAGGCACATGACCTAGTGGTCACAGCAGCACACTCGTGTCGAGAGATCACGGGTTCGAATCTCGATGTGTGTTTTTTATGGACGAAACACCCTAAGCGCCATGTTGAGTCGTTCCTCTTTCTTCCTGCATCTAGCAGCTCAACTGCGACGGACCGGTGTCTCAGCCCGGTGGAGGGCCTGTCCGCCGGGAAACCGACCCTTATGGGCCAGGCATGTCTCGAGAAGGAACAAACAACACTATATAATTATACATATATGTATGTATGTGTGTATGCATATGTATACATACATATATAAATACATACATACATATATACATACATACACACACGTACTTACCTACAAATACATGCGCATACACATATACATACCTACATAATACTGTCTTTCACTCTTTTGCTCTCTCTCTCTAACACACACGAAGAGATACACAAATGTATATACGTATACATGTATCTATCTATTTATCTCAAATATTTGCAACATATATACATACATGTATATATATCTATCAACTATATATATATATTTGTATTATATATATATATATATAT
>NW_026351367.1:0-891 GCF_001194135.2 Octopus bimaculoides | reverse complement strand
AGATAGATAGATAGATAGATAGATGGATGGATAGATAGATAGATAGATAGATAGATAGATAGATAGATAAATAGATAGATAGATATATACACACAAACACACACACAGCTATCTTTCACCCTGTTTCACACACACTCACACACACACACATCTATCTATCTATCTATCTATCTATCTATCTATCTATCTATCTATCTATCTATCTATCTATTTCTTTTCCTCACCAGTAATCATTCCGAGGATCACCCACCTAGGAAACATATGTAGCCTGGATTTTACCTGCTCTATTCCCTCAATTCGCATGCATAGCAACCCTTGAACTATAAAAAAAAATTTTTTTCAGCCAATCGAACTTCGATACGAGAAAAAACGTACAACTTTCTACGTCAATAAACTATTATAAGATTCTGAAAGTTGTTTGTATATCTAGCACCGACTGCTTGCTAACTTCATACACGTAGATATTTGGATCAATTAGATATCATTGTACGCAAATACACTCACACACACACATTCGTATACGTAGGTGTCAATATACTTGAATCGTTGTGTCGATATTTAAGTTAAAAATACATAAAAGTCTCTAAGTGTATACGTGTATGTTATGTTGAATAGTAAATTTACTATAGCTCATTTAGATTGAATCCATTTCAATGAACAGACACATACACACACAAAAACACACACTTGCACACACACACACACACACACACATACAGACACATATATACACACTCACACATACATACATACACACACACATACGTATGTATACACGCACATACGTACATACATACATGCATACGTAAATGCGTACATACACATTTATGCGCACAAAATCATATAGATATACGTATATGAAGGCACGAAACAACACACATACACGCACAC
>NW_026351366.1:0-306 GCF_001194135.2 Octopus bimaculoides | reverse complement strand
TTATTATTATTATTATTATTATTATTATTATTATTATTATTATTTCCACTACTTTTTTTTATTGGAGTAGAACTGAATGCTGGTGGTGGCTTTTCTTTTATATTTTTCGCAGTCATCTGGAACAGCAAATAAACTGACTTCCGTTCAGCTATGATTCATAATGAAGACAACTTCTATAACGTTCTGCACATTATATGGAAGGAAGCGAGTTTGTTGTGGTGTTAAAGAATTTTCTTAACACCAACACACCCCTTACATGAATATTGTATGTATGTATGTATGTATGTATGTATGTATGTATGTATG
>NW_026351365.1:0-589 GCF_001194135.2 Octopus bimaculoides | reverse complement strand
ATATATATATATATATATATATATATATATATATCGATTCAGGAAGTCGAAAGCAAAATTTATATCTTTACATCGAACACTAAATGATAAACAAGAAGTATAGTGTGAAAACGTATAGGTTCTACCAGACTTTAGATAAAGTTTAAAGTTTTCACTAATAACCCCCTACGTACGATGAAGCTCACCATGTACACAGGTTTCGCAATCTTAATCCCTATCATGTATTGCTTCACTTCTAGCCAGCCATTTACAAGGATATTGGTGTAGAAATATCCCATTCTCTGCTTCCAACAACATTTAATATGTTGTATTATATTTTCAAGTGTGCGACAGGTCAAACGGAATACGTAGACATGCCTACGAAATGCCAGCAGGTCCCACAGGCAATATGGCCGACGTGACGACAGAGCATATAAACCGGATATGCTGTCCGAACGCAACAAACCAACTCTATATAGCGAATGTATTTTTAAAAAGGAACATTTGAAAATGATGCCTACGTGTTGGCGGCTGACATTTGCTTGTTTTAACAGTTATGCCACGATGCAGTTGTCTGCCTATATCTCCCTCTCTCCCTCTCAGATATATA
>NW_026351364.1:22051-22693 GCF_001194135.2 Octopus bimaculoides | reverse complement strand
ATATATATATATATATACATATATATATACATACATACATATATACATACGTACATACATATATGGGCGAAGAATGCATGTATGTATCTCCTTATACACTGATGAACACTCACATTTAGTTTTTGTGTATGTATATCTGTCCTTGCATGATTGTATGCGCAGCTGAATCAGTGAACCTGTGTGTCTGTGTTCGAACGCATGCACATAAAATGCAAATAAACTTTTACACACACGCACACATTCACACACACACACACACACACACACATACATACATGCACACATACATACGCATAATTAGCGTACACTAGTGAAACACACCACGTTAGAGAAGCAATTATGTAACTTAAATTGATATACGGTTCAATACGGACGCAGACTTAGACGCCCACTGCTACAGAGCGTTACATAACACATTATATATGTCTAATTAAAATATAATCACAAGAACATATACGTATATATAGAGAGAGATAGATAGATAGATAGATAGATAGATAGATAGATAGATAGATAGATAGATAGATAGACAGATAGACAACATACATATAGATACATATATGTATGTATATTTATCTATGTATATATATGTGTCCATATATGTGTATGTATAAATATATATACATATATTATTATACATAT
>NW_026351364.1:18765-19617 GCF_001194135.2 Octopus bimaculoides | reverse complement strand
ACTTAAAATTTTTGTGAGACGCTGCGTTCAATCATGTAAAAACAAATAGTAAATTAGTATATGCATATATACGTACAGGTATGTGCATACCGACATCCACCTGTATGTATAGGTGCATATCTGGGTACAGGACATTGCAAACAAACGTAGACGAGAACACACGAGCCACATAGAGAACATTCTACTTCATCAGCTACCCACGTTTTAACACCGGCGTTTCGACGAGCTTCGGGCAGGACGCATCGTTAAAACGGCTCGTCATATATATACATACATATATATGTAGGGAGATTGACGTGTGAGCATGTCTCAGTGAGTGGGGGAGTCCGTGTGTGTGTGTACGCTCTATGTGTCTACATCTGAACTCGTATACGCATCTGAACTCGTATACGCACACGTATATGTACGTATGAGTATTATCTCGGTTGGCCAGGGAAGGTGTACATGAAAGTAGCAGTAATACGAGACTCTTCTGAGCGATGGCGACACACTGGCTGTGACTGCCTTGTTGCTTTTTTTTAACTCCTCACAATAGAGAATTACCTGTTTGAACCGATTTACTAACGTTATCGTCTGCTAATAATTAGGAGTGATCGTGTCCCATTCTAATGGAATAAAAAACCACTCGAAACCAATAATTAAAGTTGCATTATAGGTAAGTAACTACATAGGATGAGTGCAGCATGCGTATTATATCCTACACACACAAACACACACACGCACGCACACAAATATTCACACACACACACACACACACACACACACACACACACACACACACACACAGAACCAAGCACAAACACACAAACTCACCACACCTACACGCAAATATATAAGCATATTTTTTTAGTT
>NW_026351364.1:16543-18702 GCF_001194135.2 Octopus bimaculoides | reverse complement strand
ATATATATAAAGAGAAAAAGAGAGGGAGGGAGAGAGAAGGAGAGAGAGGGAGAGAGAGGCAAGAGAGAGTGACATAAATAGATAAATTAATTGGTTGATAGATATAGATATACATATATATGTGTGTGTGTGTGTGTTTGTGTGTATGTGTGTGTGTGTATGTATATGTGTATATATATATATGCATGTATGTATGTATACAAGTATAGATATATATGAATGTGTATCATATGCCCGGAGAACACCGAGAATCAAGGCGATGACGAACGCATTCATTCTTATTTTGTTCGGACACATTCGAACGTGAACATGCTTATCCCTGTTTTATTTCGTTATTCAGAAATAACGTCTCCTGTCGGACGAATGTTTGTTGATAACGCGCTTGATACATTAGCGTAGGAGGACACATGACCACCTGTGTATCAATTCTATTGTGTATCTACTCACACAAAGCTATCCAGATCAACGAAACTAGTAAGTGTTTTAGCTCTTGTTTAGAAAATTCAGCATACAATAAATCGTTGGCGTTGGGAACACACATGTGTCTAAAAAGAGTAGTTGCTCCCCAATGATGAAATAAAACAGCGATTAGCCTATTCATGTTCGAATCTGCCGGAAGTAATGAGACTGAATAATGTACGTCATCGTTTTGATTGTCACATTTCATCGTCTATATAACGATTTATTACCGATTAGCAGACGTCAGACATCACCAAACAACTTGTTCAATGCTATTGGCGTAGCTTTGAATGATGAGACATACAAAAAGGTCGAAACTCTAAACTTTTTCAGAAAAGAAAATGTTCCTGTTCTTGTTGTTGTTCTTGTTCTTTTTGTAGTTGCTGCTGCTGGAAACATTCACATCTACAAATCACGAGCTTCTGAAGTATTTTGCCAGAGTGTTCAAAAGTTGTGGGCCCTCGAAAACTAAACCCTTACAGTACCGGGTCCTTACTTTCGATTGAAATGGTAGGATCCTGGGTACTGTATTAAATATCGATTCTTCATAATTGTATCGATTTGCTACAATTTCTAATTTTCACAACACTCTCGTGAACATGTAACTCTAAGCCGAATCGTGTTCGATTCGAAAATATTACATTAAGTACTGCTCTGTTTGTCTTGTGTAACCGCAAACGCATTGAGTATATGGATAGACAGTAGTCTATATATATATCAAAATCTTTTCACTCAGTGTCATAGAGTTATTAGATAAATAGTGGGAATAATACTAAACGTTTAATTAGATTATTATTTAATATTAGTCGTTGTGTATCACATAACAGTCGTCATAAATACAAAGCCATGATATAGCTCGATGCGTCAACGTTTAATATATATATATATATGTGTGTGTGTGTATGTATGTATGTATGTTTGTATGTATGTATGTATGTATGTATGTGTGTATATGTGTGTATGTGTGTATCTACTGATATATATGAAGGTATGCATGTATGTATGAATCTATGTATGTGTATGTACGCTTGTATGCATCTATGTGTATATGTGTGTGTACATATATATGTGTATATATACGAATGTATTGGTAAGGATATATATACATATGCATATACATATATATATACATATATAAGTATACATGTATGTAATTAGGTATATACATATATGTACATATATGGTGCATAACAATATATACAGTGATAGATAAATAAACACACACATATATACTTATATAACTACATATATATGCCTGTGTGTATATATCTATATATGTCTCTGTGTGTGCGTGTGTGTGTGTGTATTTATACATGCATATGTAAGTAAATAATTGTATATAGTCATACACATATGTACATATGTATATGAATATCTACCATTGCATATTGGTAATCATAAATAAATCTAAGCACACCCTGCTATATCGAGACCTCTCTGATCCCTAATAAATATGGCGACAATTCGCTTATACGTACTGTTCTGTTGATGAGTCAACATGTCTGCCAACCGCCATCATTGACCCGATTACTGTCCCTTGAACTGAGCATGCGCACTGTCGAGTCCTTATCATGTCGATGGAAACATCCAATCTTTTTATCACGTAGCATGTTTCAACATCGACATCAACAGCAACGGCTTTATTAAGAGCGATATTGCGATATTGCGCAGGTAGGTAGGTAGGTAGATATATATATATA
>NW_026351364.1:9912-12012 GCF_001194135.2 Octopus bimaculoides | reverse complement strand
AATCGTTGCAAGGTCAAGGGTTTCAGATAATATTACGTAGAGACTGCTGGCTGCATTGAATGCATTTTGCCGCGGGTCATTCACCTACAACATGATGGTTTCAAGGCCAGCACTTCTTAGTGGCATTGCTACATAAACCCAATGACGTATGCATAACAATGGCTGGGCCTTACTGAGTAAAAACAGAGAGAGAGAGAGGGGGGGGGGAGGGGTAGAGACTGACAGACAGACAGAGAATGAGAGAGAGAAGAAAAAGAATCCGACTAAATATATAAATATTGCTATGGCTTGGCTGACCGGTAGGCGGGGAAATATGGCGGCAGTAGCAACGTGTTGTATGGAAGAAGTATAAATAATATATGACATACAGTAATGATAGTAATAATAATGATATTTAACATAGGTACAAGGCCGCAATTTTGTGGGAGGAATGTTGATGATTTAATACACCTCAGAATGTTATCAAATATTTGTTTTATAGACATGGGCGCTGTAGTGTGCAAAGCTGAACAAGGAAGGATTTGAACTCAGAACATCATGTTTCAAAGCCTGTGGCAACTCGTATATAGGCACTGCGGAAATGTAACACCTCTTATTTCTACTACTCGATATCATTCAATATAATGAGTCCTTTTTTTCTTAAATTCTTTCTTTATGCTTGTGTATTATGTAATTCTTAGGCTTAATGTTAAAAGCCATCTCCTTGTTTATGAAAAAAAAAAAAAGAACGCAAGATCCTTGTATAGAACTGTGCTCTTTACAGTTCCAGTGTCGCGGTGTTTGGCTGTTGTGCGCATGCTCACGTGTCCGAGATAGGAAACTTCACATTAGGGAGACACAGCACTGTCGTTCACGCAGTGTCGGTGAAAGGCAGTGTTTCTTTTCCCCTCCGCTTGTATTGTGCTTAAAAACGTGTTTATATTCTTGAATGTGATAAGATGTACAATCAGATTATTATCCTGCTTCCAGCTTCGGTATTGCTGCCAGGATTTCAAAAAATAGGGTAGATTTCCATCCCCGCCCTTAGTTTGTGATTTAGCGGGTATTTCTGAAAAACAAGGGGTAATTCGCGGCGGTGTTCAGTGAACAAATTAAACACACTATCCGGCAGTGGCTAAAACGCGATCCGGTTAAGTTCATGTATAAACACTCTTTTCATGTTTGTTTCTTTCTACGCAATATTAAAACAACTGCTAAAAAATTTTCTGAAGCAGCACCCCGACTAATTCCATCTTCGAGCAGACAATGTTCAAAGTATTTTAATCCATCGTTATACTGGTTCTTCCAGTCTCTCATCTTTAATCATATTTTTCTTCTAATATAAACTCAAGGCTAGAAATTTTAGAGAAGGGTGTGGCCGACTTAATAGCTCTTGGTAACTATGACCGGTGTTTATGTAATCGATCACGGGAAGGCGAAAGGTGAAGTTGACCTCAGTGGGATTTGAACGCAGCTCATAAAAGCCGGAGCAAATATCGTGGGACTTTTTGATCCAATGGCCTTATGATTCTACTAATACATCACGGTTTTGCTTGTGCCTTGAGTAGAAAAAGAGGGAAAAAAACACTTTTGCGAGGAATAGGTTGACTGTGAATTCGAAATATTTCAGGTAGCTAATTTCGTCAGAATGTCGGAAGAAGACTACAGACTCTGTCTCTCCTATACTTGTACGCGGACAGGCACACGCACGCGCGCAGGCGAACACAGACACAGACACAGACACACACACTCAAACACACGCATGCATGCATTAATAGACCAAGGCATAAATACATTGTACATACATCTGTATATATATATATATATATGCACAAAAGTATCTGTGTGGTAAGTAGCTTCTTACCACCCACATAGTTCCGGGTTCTGTCCCACTGCGTGGCACCTTCGGCAAGATTCTTCTACTATAGCCTCGGGCCAACAAAAGCCTTGTGAGTGGATTTGGAAGATGGAAATTGAAAGAAGCCCGTCGTATACAAACACACACACACACACACACACATATATATATATATATATATATATGTGTGTGTGTGTGTGTGTGTGTGTATACGACGGGCTTCTTTCAATTTCCATCTTCCAAATCCACTCACAAGGCTTTTG
>NW_026351364.1:8409-9526 GCF_001194135.2 Octopus bimaculoides | reverse complement strand
ATATATACAAATATATATATATACATATACACATATATATATATTTATAATTACATGCATACATATTTATAATTGTATACGTATATATACAAGTGGATATATATACATTGATATATATAACTATATACGTATAAATATTTATAATTGCGTACATATATATGTCTGTCTGCGTGTATGCGTGAGTGTGTGTGTTTGTGTAAGCACATATGTCTACATGCATATGTATGCGTGCCCGCGTGTGTGAGTATGCACCTGCAGAAACGAACACACACACACATGGAAATTTTCACACTCACATATACAGAAACATAATCTGAATGCGTTCCTGCTCAGTCGGATCTCCGACGGTGGTTATTTACTCCCACCACCACCAACAACAACAACAACCACCACCACTAAGTTCTCAGTTATTGAAATCCAATTAATTAATGGTTGCGTATTCCTAAGACACGTGTAGTACACTTAACGGAGATCTCAGTCCGAATCAACGTGACGCAATATGACAAACGTGGAGCATTTAATTACACGGACGTTGAAGAATGTGAAACAAAGAGGAGACGGAGAGAGAGGGAAAGAGAAACAATTTAGTTTATGGACCCAGAACATATGGAAGGCAAAGATCGCCTAGGCAGGTTTCGAACTTCGAGCACAGTACAGAGAGGCGAGGGTGAATAGTAATTGGCTAGAAATTTTGTTTTATCTGATTCTCTTAGGTGGGGGGTTGTGTGGGCTCGTGTAGGCTTGTGTGTGTGCGTGTGTGTTTCTGTATGCGTGAATGTGTATTTGCGTGTGTAAGTGCCTACGTATGTATATATATGCACAAATGAATATATACAGGTGTATATAAATATGCATATATACTTAATGTGCTTTTATCAATAGACATAGACCGATAGATATAATTATGAATATGTAATAATATATACAAACATATATACAGACAGATAGACAGACAGACAGACAGATACACGCACAGACGGATGGACGGGCGGCCGGACACAGAGAAGAGATATCTTTTTATTATAGCCACACAGGGCTAAATACAGAAAATGGACAAATTACAAAGTAGAGCTTTTGGGGGGGGGATAATTTGGATCAAAAGGGATCGCGGGAAGAA
>NW_026351364.1:6066-7333 GCF_001194135.2 Octopus bimaculoides | reverse complement strand
ATATATATATATATATATATATATATATATATAGTAGAGAGAGCGAGAGAGACAGACATATACACATTCATATATATATATATATATATATGTATATACATTCATAGATAGAGGCATTTCTAGAGTGAGTGTGTGTATGTGTTCGCATGTTTGTGTTTGTGAGTATGTGCGTGAGCGTATATAAAGCGATATAGTTGTACCAGTATGTATGAGTGAGAAGACCGCAAGCTGGCCGAAACGTCGGCGCGCCGGGCGAAATTCTTAGCGGTATTTCGTCTGCTGTTACGTTCTGAGTTCAAATTCCGCCGAGGTCGGCTTTGCCTTTCAACCTCTCGGGGGCGGGGGTCGATAAATAAAGTACCAGTTGCGTACTGGGGTCGAACGAATCGACTGTGCCCCCCTCCCACCAAAATTTCGGGCCTTGTGCCTAGAGTAGAAAAGAGTATGTATGAAAGATAGAGTTAGTTCGCCTGGATATCATAGGCGGTGTAGCTAAAAGGTTTTGAGTGGATCTCGTTTAAGAAAACTTCAACGAATCTGAGTTCGATCCGACGACCCGGCACTTCAGACAGATGCCTTCCTTGGATTTCATCGATGACCTATTAGGAAAATTTGTAGAAGAACTGTGTGTGTAAACCACTGTACACGCGACTTTTTCTTCCTTTTCGATCAAAATCAATCATCACTTCGATGGGTTGGTGATTGATAATATTCATGATATACTGTGATATTAATATATCACTGGTACAATCCGTTAAGGTCCTGCCCCAGAGTAACCAGATACCATCGAATGAACCGAGGAAAGGTTGTACGCTTTGATAGATAGATAGATAGAAAGACACATACATACATACATACATACATACATACATACATATATACATACATAATTCTTGAATGTTACTGACAGGGATTCTGTGGTTTTGGCCAGCTAACCCACCGTCCGAATGTCCAATGATGGCCTAGCTGGTCGAGACTTCGAAGTCCGCTGATAGTGATATTCTTGTTTAAGAATAATAAAGTTTGTACTGTACAGAAATATAGAGTAACTCATCAGATTAATGTAATTTTTTTTATTATAACTAAACATACACATGTTTAGTTATAAACATAAAGTTATTTTAAGCTAAGCATAAAAAGAAACATTAATATATATATATATTTATTATGTATGTATGTATGTATATATGTGTGTGTGCGTGTGTGCATATATGTATTATGTATGTATGTATGTATATATGTGTGTGTGTGTGTGCATATATATATA
>NW_026351364.1:4358-4998 GCF_001194135.2 Octopus bimaculoides | reverse complement strand
GAGAAACATGTTTAAGCTATGAGGTGATGTGCGTTTCTGTGTCTGTCTGTCTGTGTGTGCGTGTGTGTGTGTGTGCGTTAATATGTGGTTGTGACTCTGTGCGATTGTGTGTGTGTGTGTGTGTGTGTGTGTGTAAAAAATATTGATGGTAGGAGTGGTGGGGAGTGGGAGGAGTTGAAGGTACAGGGTTGGGGTTAGAAGCGGAAGGAGGGTGAGCGCACCGACCTCCCAGTCACCCACGTGACGCTCGGTGCACATGCCAGCTAATGACGATGACAACCTGCCACTAGGGCGCGCTCCTTGTCAGTCGCCCCTCCCACTTTCCGGCAGCAGCAGCCAGTGTTGGCGACGTCGATGACGACGATGCCGAAGATGACGACTATGTCGACTGATGATGATGATGATGATGATGATGACGATGACGATGACGATGACAATGATGATGATGCTTTCACCCCCCTCTCCCACCACTCGATACTCCACTACATATCACACCACCTTTCCAATTCCTGCTCAGACGCACACAACATAGCATATACTACAGCACCAACACCACCGCCACCACCACGCACGCCATCGAAACCACTACCAGCGCCGCAACCACCGCCAACAACAACAAAACCACCACTGCCGCCGCCGC
>NW_026351364.1:0-523 GCF_001194135.2 Octopus bimaculoides | reverse complement strand
TATATATATATATATATATATATATATATATATATATATGTTTATATAAATATATATATATACCCAAACGCACACACGTACACACGTACACACACACAGACATCTATATTTGAACCTAGAGAGATATTCATTTATATGTACATACATAGATTAATACATACATACATACATGCATACATACATGCATACATACATACATGAACACATACATACATACGTATATACATGCATTAATCTAAGTAGCGTATAAGTGGCATAGTGTTTTGTTTTTTTTTTCTTTATGTTTCTTCTCACACAATACAAAACTTGTCGTGTCGAGCAAATACATTTTTCCCTGAGTATATATCTGTTTATACAACTAATATTTGTGTCCACATATTCGTCGATAACTTTGGAATCATACGAGTGCGAACTTCTTTCCCTTTCCTACCAATATATTATATATACCCAATAATTTATTATAGCATATTTACAAGATTTTTCAAATTCGTGTATACACACATACACGCATATACATATGTCT
>NW_026351362.1:0-282 GCF_001194135.2 Octopus bimaculoides | reverse complement strand
CATACATACATACATACATACATACATGCATGCATACATACATACATATTCACACATACATATTCACACATACATAATATCAGTCTATGTCTTGTTATTGTCTATATATATGTGTGTATTTATCTAGCTTTCTTAGTTTATCAACTTGTTTATTGATATTGCATATTTATAAATTTCTACGTCTATGTGCCTGGATTTCCCCCACTTACACCTATCTTCCCTCTTTTACCCCTGTGTGTGTGTGTGTGTGTGTGTGTGTGTGTGTGTGTGTACACACATACA
>NW_026351361.1:0-371 GCF_001194135.2 Octopus bimaculoides | reverse complement strand
AGAAGAAAGATAGATGTAGCAGGTGTTGTTGTTATTATTGTTATTATTGTTATTATTGTTTATATACGTTGTTCATTTTTTTTTAATTCGTTTTAAACGCTATATTTCTTGTCGATTTTGTTGTTGTTGCTGTTGTTGTTGTTGTTGCTCTTATTTAACTTTATTCCGCTCGTTTGTTATTGAGAGAGAATTTTGCTGTTTATTATTTTCCTGTTCATTTCTCATCATTGTTTACCTTTGATTAATCTTTATTGCTTTTTGTTTATAATTGTCGTTGCTTATTGTTCATCTTGTTGTTTACGTAAACGTTGTTGTTTAGTCTCAACGTTGGTGTTTACTGTTTATATTATCATTATTATCATTATTATTAT
>NW_026351360.1:0-304 GCF_001194135.2 Octopus bimaculoides | reverse complement strand
ATATATACATACAGCTGGAGACATGCATGTCTGTATGCACACACGTATGTATATATATATATGTATTATGTATCGTTTTGTGAGTACCCACGCATGTGCACACATACACACGCACGCGTACGTGCACACACACACACGCACACACATACTCTTTTTCTCTCTCTGTCTCTCTCATACACACACATAGTCGCGCGTATGTATGATTAGCGTTAACATAGTTTTAGGTTGAAGCTTAGTATACGCATGTGTGTGTACACATATTATCAGAAATGCGTATGTGCGCGCTCATATGTGTGTGTGTGTG
>NW_026351359.1:0-688 GCF_001194135.2 Octopus bimaculoides | reverse complement strand
TGTTTATATATATTATATACTTATAAATATATTTCTATATGTATTTATAAACACGCATGCACAGAAACACATTCACACACGTGCAAACATACGCACATACACGTATGCGCATACAGAATATTAGAGATGGCGAGCGAAAACTGTTCGGTTTTTCATTAATGAAATGTGCGTATATGGGAATATAATTTGTTACTCTACATATTTGTATGTTCATGTATGTTTATATAAATGGCTTCTGTGTGTGTGTGTGTGTGTGTGTGTGTGTATGTGTGTGTGTGTGTGTGTGTGTTTTCGCACACACAGACACAGTTGTGTACGCACACAAATACATACGAACATAAAAATGTATGTGTTAGTTTGTATTGTTGTCGGCTAACAAAGATTTTCATCTGCCGGCGGGAAACACGAAATTTGTCTTTGATTGCTTTTGTTTGTGTTGTAACTGTTGTTGTTGTTGTTGTTGTTGTTGTTGTTGTTGTTGTTGTCGCTTTTGTTGATGTTGTTGTTGTTGCTGCTGCTGTTATGTTTACTGTTTTCGTAGTTGTTACTATTTTTCTTGTTGATAATGTTTTTGTTGTTGTAATTGTTGTTGACGTTATTCTTTCATTAATATTAACTTAGAACCCGAGGTCTTTGCAGAAAAGCCAAAAACTTTTGTATGCCCTTTATATATATATTTATTTATATA
>NW_026351358.1:0-347 GCF_001194135.2 Octopus bimaculoides | reverse complement strand
ATTCGTTCGTTCGTTCGTACGTATGTTCGTTCGTACGTATGTTCGTTCGTACGTATGTTCGTTCGTTTGTTCGTACGCACGTTCGGTTGTTCGTTCATTCGGTCGTACGTTCGTACGTATGTTCGTTCGTTCGTACGTACGTTCATTTGTTCGTACGTTCCTTAATTCGTTCGTACGTAGTACAAACGTACATTAGTTCGATCGTTCGTTCGCACGTACATATGTACGTTCGTTCGTTCGTACGCGATTGTTTATTAGTTGATTCGTTCTTTCGATAGTTTGTTCATTCGTTCGTATGAACGTACCTTCGTTTTTTCGTTCGTTCGTTCGTACATACATACGTACGT
>NW_026351357.1:0-200 GCF_001194135.2 Octopus bimaculoides | reverse complement strand
ATATATATATAAATATATACATATACGTATACATATACATAACATATATGTATATATGTATATGCATATATGTATACATATATATTTAGTTATATACATATTGTTATTTTAATGTATGAATGTATGCACACATGTAGGTATATATTTACTTACATATATTCATGCACACAAACATATATCTATCTATCTATCTATCTATC
>NW_026351356.1:0-373 GCF_001194135.2 Octopus bimaculoides | reverse complement strand
ACACATACACACACATGCATACACACACACGTATATATATATATATATATATTAATATATATATATAGGCAGGTATTTGTGCGTTTGTGTATATGTTGTATGTTTCAATGATTAGTTTGATTCAGTCCAAGCTACAGCATCAGCCTCGTACTGCAGTTATACTTTTTCTAATTAAATGCTTCGACGTTCGACGTAGTTGTTTCCATTCTGTGAAAAGTAAGAATTCTTCTCATCTCGTCTGCAACTGTTGAATCGATTCAGTTTTTTATTATTATTATTAAAACATTGAAGGACATTGCAGAACATATGTTATTCAACAGGCGAGACAATATGTATGTATGTATGTATGTATGTATGTATGTATGTATGTATG
>NW_026351355.1:0-200 GCF_001194135.2 Octopus bimaculoides | reverse complement strand
TATATTATACTTATATATATGTGTGATATATGCTTGTATATTTATATATTGTTTATATAGATATATGATGTATGCTTATATTTATATATACATATATTTGATAATCATATATATATGTATATATATAAGCATGTATCAAATGATATATGCTTACATATATATGTATATATATATATGTATATATATATATATATATATAT
>NW_026351354.1:0-438 GCF_001194135.2 Octopus bimaculoides | reverse complement strand
TATTTATCTATCTATGTACACATACATAGACACGCGCACACACACATACAAATACACACACATAATACATGTATCCAAATAGATGAATGAAACTAAAAGAAACATAAATCCACAGTGATTAAGACTCTTCGAACTTTAACTAGTGCCATATAAAAACATGAGCACATTGGGCAGTCCCCAGAAGGTACAACGAGCGCAGAGTCTCAATGCTTATCCGTTTCTGTTTTATAGTGGCTTGCAGTCAATAAAAACTTTACGGTCCAAAGCATTCATTTCCACAAGGCCGTTAACATTAAGACAGCACTTACACCAACACCATTTTTACACCACATATATACTTTCATATATATCATAATCGGCTAAAACAATCTTAAAAAGCAACAAATTTTTAAAAGGCGCAGGAGTGGCTGTGTGGTAAGTAGCTTGCTTACCAACCAC
>NW_026351353.1:0-306 GCF_001194135.2 Octopus bimaculoides | reverse complement strand
TATATATATATATATATATATATATATATATATATATATGAATACACACAGGTATGTATATATATATCAAGTAAATATATAGAAAATATGATCAGACGCAGACTGTATATGGTACTACTCTATTTTATATATTATATAAACACACACATACACATGTAGAGTCACACACGCACATGTATAGTTACAGAACTATCTACCTATGCATCAGTGTATGCATGTATATATGTATCAATCTACCTATATAACTATATATACGCATATATACATATATATGTATATATATGTGTGTATATATATATATATATA
>NW_026351352.1:0-357 GCF_001194135.2 Octopus bimaculoides | reverse complement strand
ATATATACAACAAGCTTCTTCTAGTTTCCGTCTATCAAATCCACTTTGCTCTGCCCAGAGCTATAGTAGAAGACACTTGCTCAAGGCGTCACACAGAAGGACTGAACCCAGAGCCATGTGGTTGAGCCATATGCATGCTTGCATATATGCATGTATGTGCGTTCGTCTGTGTTTGTACGTAGCGATATTTTACACGCTACTTTTCGCATATTTACAAATTTTTTTCACACACACTGTACTTCCATTACCCTGCCGCCGCCGCTGCCACCACCGACACCAGCACCAACACCAGCGCCACCACTACCGCCGCCACCGCCACCACCCACCGCCACCGCCACCGCCGTTGCCAATTCCGCT
>NW_026351351.1:0-204 GCF_001194135.2 Octopus bimaculoides | reverse complement strand
CATACATACATATATACATACGTACATACATACATACATATGCATGTAGTTATGTACATATATGTGTGTGTGTATTTATGTATATATGTTTTTATACGCATGTATATCGTGTATTTATTGTACATGTATGTATTGCACATTTCATGTGCTTATGTATATATACAGCCATATAATATAAGTATATAGCATATTTGTATATATATA
>NW_026351349.1:0-234 GCF_001194135.2 Octopus bimaculoides | reverse complement strand
CAAACAAAGAAGACGAAAAAAGAAAAGACAATACAAAAATTGATACCCCTCCCCCCATATCACTTACACCACAACCAAAAATTCAACAACCAACAAAAACAAAAACAACAATACAACCACTTACACAAGCAAACACAGAAGCAAACAACATGCCCCTACCTCCTTCCGATTCCTCAGAGTTTTGATCTGAAGACGAGTCAAGTACTGAGGAATGGAGAATAGCCCAAAAAGGAA
>NW_026351348.1:0-315 GCF_001194135.2 Octopus bimaculoides | reverse complement strand
CATACGCAGAAGCACTGCATAAATACTTACACATGTTGTATAAACACATACACGCGAACTCACATACGTGCACACATTCATACGCCCATGTTTAAACGCATACACACTAACATACATGCATACACACACACACAAACATACATACATACAAACATGCATACATACATACATGTACCTGTATTCACACTCGCATTTGCTATAATACGCTGCTGATATATTGAAAATGCTTTGAATCATACTTCCTGATACACACCATGTCTATACACCTTTTCCCCTTCTAATGTGTAATGGGTATGAATATATATCTATATATAT
>NW_026351347.1:0-678 GCF_001194135.2 Octopus bimaculoides | reverse complement strand
ATACATACATACATACATACATACATACAGAAGTATCTCCCATACTTTCTTTGTCGATGACCTGAAACAATATGGGTCAAATATCAACCACAGAAAAACAATAATATCTTATAACCAAATTTTCTGTAAACATTGGGAGGAAATTTGGTAAGTCATTAATGCACATTTTTTTCATAATAAAACATGGAAAAGTTGTGCCTTCGTCTGAAAGCCTAAAAATGAACGACTTGGCAATACGACCTCTACAGTCAGGTGGCAATTGATAAGTATCTCGGACAAGATGAGATTGTCAGATATGATGGATCCATAAATAAGAAGAGGGCCAGAAATGAACAGCTATGGAAAGTAAAGAGAATATGGTCATCAGAACTCTCAGCTTACAACAAGTATATTGCCGTCAACATGTTTGCAGTGCCTGTCCTCACACCTACGTTTAGTTTTTTGAACTGGTCACTACAAGGACTCAATGAGATTGACGTTCGAACTCAGGAAGCTGTTACAGGAAACTTCAAAATTAATGGAGATATAGAGAGGCTATACTTCCCATCCAAGGAAGGTGACCATGGTCTCAAATTCATTTTGATGTCATATGAAGCACAGATCGAGACACTGAAACAACATGTGCAGCAGAAGAGAGATACCAGCGACTAACTTGCCCAAGTTTGTGACTATGAGACC
>NW_026351346.1:0-3630 GCF_001194135.2 Octopus bimaculoides | reverse complement strand
TTCAGTTCCAATGCGTGGCACCTTGGGCAAGTGTCTTCTACTATAGCCTCAGGACAACCGAAGATTTGTGAGTGGATTTGGTAGACGGAAATTGAAAGAAGAGCATTTTATATATATATACAAGTGTAGGAGTGTAGGAATATTTTTTAATGAAAGTTTCTATGCAAATATTATGTGCTTACGAACCACATAGTTCCGTGGTTCAGTTGCACTGCGTGACACCTTGGAAAATGTGATAAGCGCTCGTGTGCAGGTACGGCAAATGTGCCTGGATCGGGGCGATATTTGTAGGGCAAGTGTCTTCTACTATAGCCTCGGACCAACCAAAGCCATGTGAGAGGATTTGGTAGACGGAAACTGAAAGAAGTCAACCTTATATATATATATTTATATGTATTTGTGTAGGAGTGGCTGTGTGTTAAGTAGCTTGCTTACGAACCACGTAGCTCCGTGGTTTAGTTCCACTGTGTGGCACCTTGGACAAGTGTCTTCTACTACAGCCTCGGGGCCAACCAAAGCCTTGTGAGTGGATTTGGTAGACGGAAACTGAAAGAAGCCCGTCATATATATATATATATTTGTGTAGGAGTGGCTGTGCGTTAAGTAGCTTGCTTACGAACCACATGGTTCCGAGAGTTCAGTCCCACTGTTTGGCACCTTGGGCAGGTGTCATCTACTACAGCTTCGGGGCTGACCAAAGCCTTGTGAGTGGATTTGGTAGACGGAAACTGAAAGAAGCCCATCTTATATATATATAGGTGTAGGAATAACTGTGTGTTAAGTAGCTTGCTTACGAAGCATATGGTTCCGGGGGTTGAGTCCCACTGCGTGGCACCTTAAGCAAGTGTCTTCTACTATAGCCTCGGGGCCGACCAAAGCCTTGTGAGTGGATTTGGTAGACGGAAACTGAAAGAAGCCCGTCTTATATATATATATATATATATATATGTAGGTGTAGGAATGGCTGTGTTTTAAGTAACTTGCTTACGAAGCATATGGTTCCGTGTTTAATCCCACTGCTTGCCATCTTAAGCAAGTGTCTTCTACTATATCCTCATGCCAACCGAAGACTTGTGAATGGATTTGATAGACGGAAACTGAAAGAAGCCCATCATATATATATATAAGTGTACCAGTGGCTGTGTGTTAAGTCGCTTGCTTACGAACCACAAGGTTCCGTGTTTAGTCCCACTGTGTGGCACCTTGGGCAAAAGTCTTCTACTATAGCCTCAGGTCAACCGAAGCCTTGTGAGTGGATTTGATAGACGGAAACTGAAAGAAGCCCATCATATATATATATATATATAGGTGTAGGAGTAGCTGTGTGTTAAGTAGCTTGCTTACGAACCACATGGTTGCGGGAGTTCAGTCCCACTGTGTGGCACTTTGGGCAAGTGTCTTCTACTATAGCCTTAGGCCAACCGAAGCCTTGTGAGTGGATTTGGTAGACGGAAACTGAAAGAAGTCAACCTTATATATATATATATATAAGTGTAGCAGTGTATGTGTGTTAAGTAGCTTGCTTACGAACGACATGGTTCCTAGGTTCAGTTCCAATGCGTGGCACCTTAGGCAAATGTCTTCTACTACAGCCTCAGGCCTACCGAAGCCTTGTATGTGGATTTGGTAGACAGAAACTGAAAGAAGCCCATCTTATATATATATATAGGTGTATGAATGGCTATGTCTTAAGTTGCTTACTTACGAAGCATATGGTTCCGGGGTTTCAGTCCCACTGTGTGGCACCTTGGGCAAGTGTCTTCTACTATAGCCGTCTATACTGTACCCCCACCCCTATTCCAAAGCACTTTCACCGGAAATTTGTGTATATGCAGAATCTCCATAATAAATAATATTTGCATAGAAAATTTCATTAAAAAATATTCATTTTTCTCAGAGTTATGACCTTCCAAAATCCTTAGGGTACAATTATGCCTTTATCTCCATGGTTTTAAAGGGAGATAATACTTAAACGTTTGCTATTTTAAAGTCATTGCAAGAGTTGTCGTTCTTGTCCTGTAAGGGTGGTAATTAGAAAAGACGTCTTGGAACATTCATATATGTAAATCATTATAGTTATTTCCCTTAGAATGTGAATTATATTTTTAAATTCTAAAATATAATTTTCTATTCTAAGGGAGGTAACTATAACAATTGCGGAATATGAACGTAAATAAATTAATTAAAAAGTCTCTATCTGATCTGATATAAACGAAATTGTTACAAACACACATATGGACGCACATACTTACATATAAGCACGAACACATAAGTGCGTGCACACATATGAGCGTGCACACATACGAGCTTGCACACATACGAGCTTGCACACACTCACATGCTCATACCAAACAGTTTCGAAACAACGCCAAAACAACGCCAGATCATATATTCAAAATAAATGGAAGTGGAGAGACAAGTTACTGAAGAGATTGCAAGAGTGCAATGAAATAATTTAACAAAAAACTATATAAATTAATAAAGGACTGAACCAGTGCGTGTGTTTATTACCGGCATAATGCCTCTCCCAAGGTTTAATTGTATTTCTTTCAACACACGTATCCACATCAAGAATCTTGCACACGAAATACACATACGAAATATAACAATTTACTTTCGGAAAGTTCCAAGACGTCTTTTCTAATTACCTCCCTTGCAAGACAAGAAGTACAACTCTTGATATGACTTTAAAATAGCATTATCTCCCTTTAAAACCATGGAGATAATGGCATAATTGTACCCTAAGGACTTCGGAAGGTCATAACTTTGAGAAAAATGAATATTTTTTAATGAAATTTGCTATGCAAATACTATTTATTATGGAGATTTTCGATGAAAGTTTTGTGGAATGGAGGTGAGGGGACAGAATAAACGGCTATATTAGAAGACACCTGCCCAAGGTGCCACACAGCGAGACTGAACCCCCGGAACCATGTGGTTCGTAAGCAAGCTACTTAACACACAGCCACTCCTGTGACAATAGGAAGCAGAACTGTGTCTATTGTCTGTTAGTGCTTTCTCTACCGTAATGTTCGCGAATTTGAGAATCCTCCTTCCACTAGCAATTACAATTTTATTCGTTGATCATTTTTTGCCTGTAACCCTTGCTTTGCGTTATAGACATCACGGCCCATTGGAATACTTGGCAACAGGCAACTCCTATAAAAGTCTCATCCGAGAAGGTCCACCACCCCGTCTTCTCGCAGTTGGGTCTAGCGAAGAGTGGGCTTATTTTCAGTTGAGATGTTCAGACTA
This sequence comes from Octopus bimaculoides, assembly GCF_001194135.2. Classification (NCBI taxonomy): domain Eukaryota; kingdom Metazoa; phylum Mollusca; class Cephalopoda; order Octopoda; family Octopodidae; genus Octopus; species Octopus bimaculoides. The sequence continues at coordinate 375 of NW_026351346.1, read as the reverse complement.
GAAACAAGCCATTGGACATAGGTGTAACGGCGTAGTCTTTGAGCTTCTCGAATGCTGCAACGAGACCCTCAGAATAGATGCCACATGGACGTTCGGTGCATTGGCCTCCAGCGATGAGCGAAAAGTCCTCACTCACATTAAGTGCATGGCTGTCCACCAAGAAAATGTGATAATCGCTCGTGTTCAGGTACGCAAATGTGCCTCGATCGGGGCGATATTTGTAGGGCAAGTGTCTTCTACTATAGCCTCGGGCCAACCGAAGAATTGTGAGTGGATTTGAAAGACGGAAAGTGAAAGAAGCCCATCATCTATATATATAAAAATAAGAATGTGTGTCTGTCTGTTTGTCTGTCTGTCTGTCTGTCTGTGTGAATC
>NW_026351345.1:0-379 GCF_001194135.2 Octopus bimaculoides | reverse complement strand
ATATAAATATATATATATTTGTAGACACCTATAATATTTTCATAGTTATCAAGTAATATTCGAAATAATCCGAATCTATAAAATACATATAACATTTCAAATACATATATATTTTTTCACTTTTGTTCTCTGTTTCTTTTTTTTCTCTTCAGTCTTCATTACCATAACAAACGATTCCTACTGCATCACCAAGACCAGCAGAATCACTATAAATAACCTAACCATAGCAGACATAAATATCTTACACATTAGCATAACCGTCATTATCACCGTCATCATCATCTTCATCATCATCGCCGTAAGTTTATACTTTATATCACTATTATCGCAGTCATTCGTTACTATCACACTCAATAGAAACATTAATGATATATATATA
>NW_026351344.1:0-204 GCF_001194135.2 Octopus bimaculoides | reverse complement strand
TTAATTTTATTACTAATTGGCAATTCCCTGCCCTATATCTGTATATTTATCTAATTATATATGTATACTCAGAGACAAATTCTTATATACCATAACTGATTTGGCAATTTTAGTTTGAGACCACAACTTTTATACAACTTCATTATTACACTTCATCCAAATATATTTTTGAGGAAGTAAATACTGTGACGAATATGTTATAGA
>NW_026351342.1:0-547 GCF_001194135.2 Octopus bimaculoides | reverse complement strand
GCTACTTTGGTGGGAGCCATTGCTGGAAATTATAGCAATGGCTTTGACGAATGTAGCATTAATTTTCTTAGGTCATTCAATTTATCTCAATTGATCAATAGACTATTTGAATAAACCTGTCAGGAATGTACCTATAATAACTACTGGAAGCAGCTGTAAGCCAAATTTGCTGTAAGCCAAATTCGCCCGGCGTGCTAACGTTTCTGCCAACTCACCGCCTTATGTCTGGGAGATACTAGTTTACTCCAAGTAGCCCCCGTCAACTTCCATTATAGCCACAAGACGGCTCCGGAACCTGGCGCATGCGTTCCTCACGGTATCCCTGAGAAAGGAAGTATATGTAAGGACCATTATTTTTTATTGTTTCTTATATATCACTCTATAAAGACCAGTTTATCTGAAGCCCATCCACTGATTTCCAATATATAATTGTAATGAAGCATAATTTGGAATCCTACCAAAAAATTACTTGGGGTTGTTCACTAATCTAAGTAATTTTGTTAGCCTGGTGTGCCAACAGAGAGCTTATGAAGTATTTTGCCCGGAT
>NW_026351341.1:0-393 GCF_001194135.2 Octopus bimaculoides | reverse complement strand
CTTAGCACATCAGACAAAAGCCACCAAAGTCAACTCTGCCTTTCTTCCTTTTGGGGTCAATAAAATAGATACCACTGGGATGATGTAGTCAACTAGCCCCTCCCCGCAAATTCCAGTTCTTGTGCCTATAGTAGAAAAGAGTATTATTATTATTATTATTATAAAGTGGGAAGATAGCAAAATTGCAAACACACTAAACAAAGTACTTGGCAGCATTTCTTCCGGTTTTACAATTTGAGTTCAAATTCTGCCAAGGTTTGACTTTGTTTTTCATCCTTTCAGAGTTGGTGAAGTAAATACCAGTTCAAAACTGGGGACGATGTAATCAACTAGCGCCCCTCCTCCAAAATTTCAGGCCTTGTGCCTACAATAGAAAGGATTACTATTATTATT
>NW_026351340.1:452-645 GCF_001194135.2 Octopus bimaculoides | reverse complement strand
ATGATGATGATGATGATGATATATATATATGTGTGTATATATATATATACATACATACATACAGTTTATTCCTGGCAAAAGCAGATGTTTTTCAAATAGAATCTACTAGCCATTTTTAGTAGGGGTGTGTGTGTGCGTGCGTGTATATATGTGTGTGAGTTTGTGTGTGTGTGCGTGAGTTTATGAGTGTGTG
>NW_026351340.1:340-442 GCF_001194135.2 Octopus bimaculoides | reverse complement strand
ATGTGTGAGAGTGTGTGTATATATGTGCGTGCGTGCGTGTGTGTGTGAGTGCGTATATATGTGCTTGTGTGAGTGTGTATGATGTGTGCGTCTGTGTGTGTG
>NW_026351340.1:180-303 GCF_001194135.2 Octopus bimaculoides | reverse complement strand
TATATACACTATACGATAAATCCTGGAGTGGATTTTCTCCACTAAAAGGTGCTCCGGCATGACCAGTTAAATGATTGAAACAAGTAAGAGTATGTGTGTGTGTATATATATATATATATATAT
>NW_026351340.1:0-102 GCF_001194135.2 Octopus bimaculoides | reverse complement strand
TACTTGTTTCAGTCATTTGACTGCGGCCATGCTGGAGCACCGCCCTTAATTAAGCAAATCGACCCCAGGACTTATTCTTTGAAAGCCTAGTACTTCTTCTAT
>NW_026351339.1:2087-2465 GCF_001194135.2 Octopus bimaculoides | reverse complement strand
TGACAATATAGGCGCAATTGTGGCTATATAGGCGCAATTATGGCTATATATTGGCGCAATTATGGCTATATAGGCGCAGGCGTGGCTATATAAGTGCAGGCGTGACAATATAGGCGCAATTGTGGCTATATAGGCGCAATTGTGGCTATATAGGCGCAATTATGGCTATATAGGCGCAGGCGTGGCTATATAAGTGCAGGCGTGGCTATATAGGCGCAATTGTGGCTATATAGGTGCAATTATGGCTATTTAGGCGCAGGCGTGGCTATATAAGTGCAGGCGTGGCTATATAGGCGCAATTGTGGCTATATAGGCGCAATTATGGCTATATAGGCGCAATTATAGCTATATAGGCGCAGGCGTGGCTATATAAGTGCA
>NW_026351339.1:1263-2077 GCF_001194135.2 Octopus bimaculoides | reverse complement strand
GCGCAGGCGTGGCTATATAAGTGCAGGCGTGGCTATATAGGCGCAATTGTGGCTATATAGGCGCAATTATGGCTATATAGGCGCAATTATAGCTATATAGGCGCAGGCGTGGCTATATAAGTGCAGGCATGACAATATAGGCGCAGGCGTGGCTGTGTGTTAAGAAGTTTGTATACTCTAGTACAACGTTCAGCTAACCAAAGCCTTGTGAGCCTGTCCTATATCTATATACGCACGCGCGCGTGTGTGTGTATGACTGTGTTTGTCCTTCGCTACCGCTTGACTGCCGGTGTTGGTGTCTTTACGTCAACGTAACATAACGTTTCGACAAAACAAAGCGATAGAATAGGCCCCAAGCTTAACAAAAAAGTTATGGGTCTTTTTGTTTGACGAAAAATACTTCAAGGCGATGCCCCAGCATGGTCGCAGTCTAATCACTGAAGCAAGTAACCACTGTGTGGAATGATACTTCACACCATACAGCCACGCCTGCGCCTATATCAAATTATTATTATTATTATTATTATTATTATTATTATTATTAGTGAGTCAGAGCAGTGCATGCCATCAAAATGACGCTGGGGTAAAATATACGAAGCCCAGTATACCCATCATGACTACCCGTCTGATAAGGGTACACCAGACACATGCATCACAACCATATGTGCGCGACATGGCGATCTCATATCAAAATAAATAGCGCATGACCTTGCAGGTGGGGCCCAGTTAGATTTTTTTTTCCAAACAGTTAAGATCAGAAGCCATGAGAGCCACTTGCCTGGTACTGCATCAGGGCATTATTATTATTATTATT
>NW_026351339.1:0-296 GCF_001194135.2 Octopus bimaculoides | reverse complement strand
TTTTTTTTTTTTTTTTTTTTTTTTTTTGATGTGGAAGATGAGGAGTTCAGGGTCAGAGTCGGAGCATAAAGTGTTTGGTGGGGGCGGCGTTTGGTTGTATTTGTTTGGGTCTTTTTCAGGTTTTTTTCTAGCAAACAAATTGTGTTTGTGTGTGAGTACCTGTGGTTGTGCCTCTCTCTGTGTTTGTTTGTATGTGCGCGTGCGTGTTTATGTGTTTATATGAGTGTTTGAAAGTTTGTGTCAGTAGGATTATGTGTATGAGGTTTTGGGATGTATGAATGAGTGTGTGCGTGTGT
>NW_026351338.1:0-255 GCF_001194135.2 Octopus bimaculoides | reverse complement strand
AAGGATTACAACCTGTGTGATCCTTAGGGATCTTTGATATTAAAATTGTATCCTTCTCAATATATATGTATGTACATGTATGCGTGTGTATATGTATATGTATGCATGCACACACACACATATATGGATATGTGGATGTATGTATGTGGGTGTGTGTATGTAGGTATATATAAAACACTTGAGTTATTTTTCTTTTATATGTACCCATATATATATATGTGTATATATATATGTATATATGTATATATGTATATG
>NW_026351337.1:0-430 GCF_001194135.2 Octopus bimaculoides | reverse complement strand
TATATATATATATATATATATGTGTGTGTGTGTGTGTGTGTGTATCCTCTCTCTATCTCTTTCCCCTTTCATGCCAGACATTGCCAAATGTGAAATTTTCTGTGTCGCAAGCTAATACAATTTATAATGAATTGCAACACAAAGTGAGATATGGACACGTTTATCCGTCGCCTAGTCAACTATGACGTCACAAATAATGTAGGAAGGTCGGCCATTTCCTCTTAACAGCAAATCTGTTGCCATGGTTGCCAAAGGTATATCAGTCCAAAGCGATTTCTTGAAATTTCGTTGATAATATTCTTTTCAATTATCAGATTACTTGAGACAAAATCGAAAGTAGTTCAGTCTGTGCTTTTGACCATATAGGTAATTGTACATATGTATATATGTATGTATGTATGTATGTATACAGACACCCACACATATATAA
>NW_026351336.1:0-583 GCF_001194135.2 Octopus bimaculoides | reverse complement strand
ATATATACATACATACATATTTATATATATGTGTGTGTATGTATACGCATGTACATATATGAGTGTATATGTGCGTATACAAAATAAGTGGGTAGTAGGGTGACCCTGGAGAGTATGTGATAAATGAATGAGAAGAGAAATGACGAGATAATAGAACACTCATGGCAGAATTTGAGAGAAAGAGAGAGCATTGATGTGTACATAAGTCTAAGAGAGAGTGAAAGAGAAACAGGCAGACAAAGAGAGGTGGAAAGAAAGAGAAAGGGAAAACATTGATGGTGAGAGTAGGGGGCAGGAGAGATCAAGTGAGAGATGAGGGACGAAGAGATCGAAGAGGGAAATTGCCTGTCTTCCTATAATGTGTGTATTGATATTTAATTACGTGTTCATATACTCACTCATCAACACTTCATACATAAGCGCCTATACATATGTGGGATATATTTGGGTTTGAGAATGTGTATGTCTGTGAGAGAGAGAGAGAGAGTGTGTGTGTGTGTATGTGTGAGTGTTTGTGCGTAGACATGCGTGTTTATATATAAATATATATATCTATATATATATGTATATATATATATATATA
>NW_026351335.1:0-314 GCF_001194135.2 Octopus bimaculoides | reverse complement strand
CTTAAAATTTATACTAACTAATCTTTCATTCTAGCTATAAGAGTTCACAAAAATTCAATATTGTCGGATTTGAGTATTGATCATGGCATAAATATTAGCCGATACTCAAGAGGGTGAGTGTCGTGGATTTGAGTGTCAGTCCAACAATCACTTGAGTGAGTGTTGTGGATTTGAGTTACAACCCAATGATCACTTGGGTGAGTGTCATCCAACGACCACTGGAGAGTTTCCCAAAAATCAGGGTTTTTATAACTGCTTATACATGAATCCTAGAACCGTACCTCGTGAAAGACTTCTTCAACGAAGTTCAGAAT
>NW_026351334.1:0-311 GCF_001194135.2 Octopus bimaculoides | reverse complement strand
ATACATACATACATACATGCATACATACACACATGCATACATACACACATACATACATATATATAAAATCATGAATCAGTGGTTCTGCAACTGTCTAAGGGATAAATGTATTTGTAAGCACTACTGGTGTATTACCTCACTACGTATAGGCCTTGCTATAACGTTAACAGTAGTTGGTAATTTAAATGGTAAACCATGGTTTAATATATTTTCTTGTCTGTCTGTCTGTATGCCTGTCTTTATGTATGTATGTATGTATGTATGTATGGAGTGATTGAAATGGTGTACAGATATTGTATTTTAAGAAAAAG
>NW_026351333.1:0-256 GCF_001194135.2 Octopus bimaculoides | reverse complement strand
TAGATAGATAGATAGATAGATAGATAGATAGATAGATAGATAAGCAGTTAGATATAGATAGCTAGGTAGATATCTGTGGGTATGTGCATTATATTTGTATGTATGTCTGTATGCAATTTATTTATTGTTTAAATGGTTTTGTGCTTAGTTTTTTTATTCCATGTTTCACTATATGCCAGTGTGCAATCAGTCGCACTTGTGCATGTATGTGCATGCGTTCGAGGTGTTGTCTGTGTGTCTCTATATGTGACCGTGT
>NW_026351332.1:0-272 GCF_001194135.2 Octopus bimaculoides | reverse complement strand
TCTCTGGAAAACTGTAAAATCTAAAAACAGCATGCAAGGTAGATATTTCCAAACCAATCCAATGTTAATTTTAAACTCAAGGCAATGCTGTTTAAAAGGATAGTGATTTTAGAGCCGAATATAGAAAATAATGGGTATATTTCGATTTTGTCACATTTCATCAACGACTCATACTGAGTTCAGTTAACTACATTTGGAGATAATCAGCATGCTTAGAAATACGTGGAAGACAATGACTCTGACTTTGAGTATCTGCATTAAAGATGTATGTG
>NW_026351331.1:0-204 GCF_001194135.2 Octopus bimaculoides | reverse complement strand
TCTCGCTGGACCACTGGTGGTAAATTAAATTTCTAAAATTTCTTTTGCTGGTCTATGATTAATAATGATATATATACATGACACCAATCGCTAATAGTTTTGTAAGTCTTCTAATAATACCAAAAGCAACTGCTAAATGGTTTCGCAGTAATTTCTCAAAGGATTAGTGTCAGAGTTTAAGATACGTGATTTAAGAGCGAAATA
>NW_026351330.1:0-308 GCF_001194135.2 Octopus bimaculoides | reverse complement strand
GAGAGAGAGAGAGAGAGAGAGAGAGAGAGAGAGAGAGAGAGAATTACATACTTCGGTAAGAACCGATGCCCACGTGCAATATATTGTAATATTCCATTAGATGAATAAGGGAAATCTGAAATAATAGCTGTATGTAACAAACACCATATAATCACTTACCAACTGTGCTTGCAATCATTATTATTACAACACATACATTTATTACATAGCACGCCAGCTTACTTTCCGGCATTTTCTGTCGTTGTGGAATGGTTTTTATTTAGGTTTTGTTCATATTATTGGACATGTTTTTTTGTTTTACATTTTTT
>NW_026351329.1:0-357 GCF_001194135.2 Octopus bimaculoides | reverse complement strand
CATACATACATACATACATACATACATACATACATACATACATGCTGTCCCTTACATATGTATCTAAGCATAAGAAGTCATGGAATATTGACAGTAAAATTACTGAAACCCATAAGAGGATCAGGGTCAGATTTTTCTCCTCCAAAGTTCAGCTCTTTTAGTATCAAATATTGTAAGAAACACAGAAATATATATATCAGAATAGCTATAAGTGGGAGAAAACAACACACAAACACACATATACATATAAACCTATAGATTTGCATGTATACTCACTCATGTGCATACACATGCACATACACACACACACACATACACACATAATGTTTCACATTATCTGGGTAATAATCTTGTAGC
>NW_026351328.1:0-496 GCF_001194135.2 Octopus bimaculoides | reverse complement strand
CCATGGCTTCTGATCTTAACTTATTGGAAGTGTTATCATGTATATTGCTTTGTCTTTGTAGAAATGATGGGCCAAGGACATCTGGAAATCATCCGTGATATTTCCCGACCGAAAAGTCCCCCAGAACAGACTGACCATTTACTTTTCGTCGACGCTTAGAATCTCCCCAAGAACGTCGTCGCACTACTCTGTCACTAATCCTCCATAAAGTGTTAAAGCGGAACATCTACCGAGTCCATTGGCCGACTGGTGGAGGGCTGTAACCATCTCACGACATTTTAGGTGTCAGGCGTCCAGTCTTGGTATTTTCTTCATGCAGGACTGCAGCTCCGTCATGAGGACGAGTTACAGAAAACCTTGCCTAACAAACGGTGCTCACAGATGTACTACGGTGTCAGCTGTTCACAACCAGTGAACTAAGGTAATACCTCTTATTTTTCGAGCAGCTTCCGGAGTATTGGAGCAGTTCCAAGCAGTGCTGTTTTCTGCAAGTGCT
>NW_026351327.1:0-246 GCF_001194135.2 Octopus bimaculoides | reverse complement strand
ATATATATATATATATATATATGTATATATGTATATAGGTATATATGTATATATATATATATGTATATGTGTGTGTGTGTGTGTATACATATCATCATCTTCATCATCATCGTCATCATCGTTTAATGTCTGCTTTTAATGCTAGCATGGGTTGGATGGTTTGACTGAGGACTGTCAAGCCAGAAGGCTGCACCATGCTCCAATCTAATCTGGCATGGTTTCTACAGCTGGATGCCCTTCCTAATG
>NW_026351326.1:0-285 GCF_001194135.2 Octopus bimaculoides | reverse complement strand
AGGGAGAAAAATAAATGTTAAACTGTCTGCCAAACATGGACGTTAGGGCCGGCGAATCATGGAGTCTGGTTTCGTTTATGGCTATGATTTCTAGTTTGTGTGACTTTATGTCGTTTAGGAGGTACCCTTGTTTCCAAGGGGACCCCAAGCCACGCGCATTTACACAACCAATCTTGAGCATAATTCTAATGTGAGTGCTAGAGTTTTAAGGAGAGTCACTTACCCTTTGAGAGTTTTTGTCTCCTCCTTCGGGTTTTCTTCGAAGAGATCCTTGTACAGTTTTTT
>NW_026351325.1:0-570 GCF_001194135.2 Octopus bimaculoides | reverse complement strand
ATAATAATAATAATAATAATAACGATAATATATTCCCATGGTTGACTCTTTATCTAGACATAGAATATCAAATGTTGCCTCCTTTTTGAATACTTCTCCATAGATATTTATAAGTATATCAGTCTTTTGATCATGAATTTTCAACCTTTACTTTCTTTCAAAACTCCATCATTCAGACCATTCATTTCCATCACCGCTTTTGATTGAACTTTCATTAATTACCATGATGCATTGCTATGTATCTTTGCTCCTTTTTTCACCTGAATTATCTTTCTTCTTAAATATCTTTCTTCTTCAAATCTTTGTTAGTTGTATGAAAAACATAACCACTCAATTTTTATATCTGCTTTGCAAGGTTCCTTATCTGAATTCATGTGTTGAAACAAAATTTGTTGTGCCTGGAGAGAGTCATTGTGCCTTAATTTAACACACTCACTGGTTCAATTTCCACTCGTTTATTTATTTCTTCTATTTATTCCTTCTATTGATTCAAGGGAAATCAAAATCGGAGTCATAGCCAGTACCGCCTGACTAGCACCTGTGCTGGTGGCACGTAATAAGCACCATCTG
>NW_026351324.1:0-226 GCF_001194135.2 Octopus bimaculoides | reverse complement strand
TCCAAAAGTTTTCCTACGCTCACACGTTTTGTTAATGAAACGTTTCATGAAGATGTGCAAAGTGTTTTCATAGTATATTTTTTTATGTACATGCATTATGGCACAATGTGTAAGACGGTGCTGTGTCACTGTGGTACGGAGCCAGGTCTTCAAACGGCGAAGTGCACTGAATGTTTTTTTGCTTGATGCAACAGATACAGGTGAAGACAAGACAAGCTGCATTAAC
>NW_026351323.1:0-326 GCF_001194135.2 Octopus bimaculoides | reverse complement strand
TATATATATATATATATATATATATATATACACGTATACATATATATATGATATATATATACATATATATGTATACCTATACAAATATATATTAATATATATATGTATATTTATACTTATGTATACATCTATGTATATACTCTATGTATATACTATATATGTATATATGTATATACTATATATGTATATACTATATATGTATATACTATATACTATATATGTATATATAGTATATACTATGTATGTATATACTATATATACTATATATGTATATACATAGTATATATATATATACACCTATATATATACGTATATAAATATAAGTA
>NW_026351322.1:0-203 GCF_001194135.2 Octopus bimaculoides | reverse complement strand
TCATCATCATCATCACCATCAACAACAACGACATCAACAACAACAACATCATTATCATTATTATCACTATCATGAGCAGTAGCTGCTGCAGCAGCTGCAGCATTGATAGCAGTAGCAGTAATAGTAGTGGTAGTAGTAGTTTTATATATTTATTGCATTCTAAATGTGTTCGTTATATTTTAAAACTACACACACCATATATA
>NW_026351321.1:0-594 GCF_001194135.2 Octopus bimaculoides | reverse complement strand
GATGGATTTCACTGCTTACCTCGATGGCTTGCCACGACTCTCAGTAAGAGGTGCGGAATGTTGCGAAAGGCCGATAACAATTTAGGAGATATGGGACGAGATAATAGGCTGCACGGGGGTGGGCAACCGCCTAGATTAGATGGCCTGCCCAACGAGCTTTATTCTAGTATGCAGTGCTACTGCTGAGAAAGGATGCAAACAGAGGGGGGGGGGTAGATAATTTTAGGTCCATCAATCTTCTTAATGCAGACATGAAAATTTTGGTCAAAGTGATAGCGAGAGGTTGCCGCTAGTCGACGACAAACTGGTTGGAAACACACAAACATGCGCCGTACCAAACAGGTTCATCCACGACAACCTCTACCTCATGCGCTACATCGTGGATAGGGTAGTTAATAAACCTGGCATGGGTGGAGTTCTGATCAATTTAGATCAGGCAAAAGCCTTTGATAGAGTTGACTATCAATATCTGACGGCTGGTTTCGGGCTTGTCTTCCGCGGTTGGAACTCTACCATGTACAGCGACATCTACTTAGTAGTCCGAGTGAATGTTCACCTATTGGAACCATTCAACATCGTGCGTTCGGTCCATCA
>NW_026351320.1:0-309 GCF_001194135.2 Octopus bimaculoides | reverse complement strand
TATATATATGCATATACATACAGACAATCACACATACATATATATGCATATACATGTATATATATATATCTATTTATTTGTACATACACACACATACATATATGCATATGTGTTTATGCGTGTACGTATGTATACATGTCTCTGTATAGATGTGAACACACTAATTTATAGGTTTGACATATTTATCAGTGCATTGTCTCTCTGAATACAATGTTTGTTCTTGTTTTGCTGTTGCATGAATATATTTCAAATATTTAACCCTGTATGTCAGTTTTCTGATATACATACATATATATATATATATATATA
>NW_026351319.1:0-607 GCF_001194135.2 Octopus bimaculoides | reverse complement strand
AATAAACAAATGAAAAGGATACTTATTCGTAAGAGGTAAAATTCCAAATCATTGTACGAAGTTTTCTTCCAAATCAATTCTTTTTTGCTTCTTACGTTCGATTGCAAATATAATTACGACGTGTAACCACGCGGTTATTGACGATACCTTTAGCTTGTTTCACTTACTTTAAACTTACTATAATAAACTTTTAGTGTAATATATTACTTTTTCTTTAAGTCAATATATTACGGTAGACCGTTATGAAGTAACAAGTACTACCTTTTCTCAGTTTTAGCTATTTATTTTCCGTCGGTTTCGGCAATCCCTTGTAACTAACCACGTGGGTTTTCGACGATAACTTGCTTGTGTCGCTGACTTTAATGTAACATATTTAACTTTTAGAGAAATATATTACGTTTTTTTAAAATAGTATATTACAGTAGACTGTTCTTATATAACAAGGTCTATGTTTTCGTCAGTTTAGTAGGTTTTATCGTTGATTTGTGCAATCTCTATTGGGTTGATTCAGGAGAACGAAACACACGGGTCCTTCTTCAACGAAACCGTAAGTATATATCAAATGTGGACGTAATATACCTTGATTTTGCAAAAGCTTTTGACAAAG
>NW_026351318.1:0-340 GCF_001194135.2 Octopus bimaculoides | reverse complement strand
ACTTACTACTGGAATGAAACTACACTCCAAGTACTGTTCTCTCTTTCCTTCTTTTTTCAGCTCATCACACTCACTATCACTTCATACTAAAACTCTCTGCCTATAGATATAATAATCGATTCCTTTACTATTTCTGTCTCCGATGAAGGGAAGTACTGGATCTTCCCAGAAACAGCTGTAAGACTCTATCCATAAAATATATTTCCAACCTTACCATTGCTCTCTTTATCATTTATATATTTATATATGCACACGCTACTACACGACTTATAATCCCCAATCCTGTTCATACAACTGGGGCAAAACTAGTCGGTATACAGCACTTACTCGGTATTACCTG
>NW_026351317.1:0-459 GCF_001194135.2 Octopus bimaculoides | reverse complement strand
ATGAGAAAATTTAGTGGAAATGATACTCCATGTATAGTACAACTGTTTTTTGTGCTCATTTATGAGCTAAGGAGTAATAAAATTTTTAGTGGAAGATAAAAATTTTGGCTTTTTTTTACTTTCATGATATCTTGTATTGCCGAACTATTTTTATAATTTTTATTCTCCCTTGAATACGTGTATCTACACACGCACACATGTTTCTTATGGTCTTTTATGTCTTACTTCATTTACATTTTATCATTTTTATTATTCTTTATTATTTGAATTATTAATGTATACATGTGTTTATTGATTCTAAAAGTACATGAATGGAACAGTGTATCCCATCCAATCACGTCTTATAAAATCACTGGAAGCATGTTTTTGTTTATTGGGATGTAAAATTACTGACAACCAAAATTTTTATCTTCTACTAAAAATTACATATATATCTGTGTATGTATATATATATATATA
>NW_026351316.1:0-1105 GCF_001194135.2 Octopus bimaculoides | reverse complement strand
CGAAGATCAGGTTTTTAAATACGTTCATCACAAACACAAATTACACAATAAAAAAAGATCATTTCAATTGGGTTTGAGCTGTAAATTTGTACGTGCACACTGCAAGGATTGACATAATTCGCACATAAATTTTACCTAGAGTGTGTGTATGCATGGGATCACCAATCATAAGGATGGCCACTTCATTAGATGTGGGCTCATTAAAACAGCATAAAATGTTCTTTACTATAGTTTACTATAGTCGTAACGAACGCAGAAACGCACGCGCGCTCTCATAGAATTGATAATATTGAAAACAGCAAAGCATACATACATGAAGTTCAAGCGAAACGAAATGTAGTCAATATAGGTGCAAAACATACTTTCTGTAGCATAGTTATGCTATAAAAAAAAATGGAAAGTCACCAATTTAGCTAAAGTTAGTATGCGTCACCAATGTAAGAAAGTACAGAAAGTCAACATTTATTTGGAACATGTACTAAATGTTATAAAATTCACGATTGAATGAATGTCACGGTGAAGAAAGTGAAAGTCCAAGTAAATTCAGAAGACATAATTCAATTTTTCATACAAAAATAATTTATTTTGAAACGAACGTTGAACCTAGCGTATAAAAAGGAAGATGCTGTTTTCGAACTGTGTAACATTATAGGCTGTAGAATAAATACTGAGTAACGCAGTAAAAAGGTTGTGTGACGTTGATACTCACAGTGATGAAGAATACGAGGACTGCTAAAAAAAAAACTATCTTGAAACTGGTTAGAAGTAGAATAACATTTCTGTAATTATAGTGAAAGAGCCGCTGAGGGTTTCTACTTCGCCAAGTTTCCGAATTTGTTATAATAACCAGAATAATTTTTTTTTTTTTTTTTTTTTCAGATATATTTGCGAGTATTGTGAGTAGTGTTAAATCAGTCAAATCTTCATGTTGGTAGTACTTGAAAGAGAACGTTGTTGTTTGTTTGAAGTCGAAGCCGCAAGTAAAGAAGTTTCAATATCTGCGCGTCTCACTGTTGGGGGGAAGGGAAGTTACATACATAAACTAAGAGACACACACACGTACATTAACACACATGTGAAGCCTATCTCTGTCCCTGTGTGTGTC
>NW_026351315.1:0-665 GCF_001194135.2 Octopus bimaculoides | reverse complement strand
TTCCTGTAGGGATGGTAAGCCTGGTATCATTTTCAAATAGGCTTCAGTACATTTTTTATCATTCCTAGCGATCCTGCAATCACTGGTACGGTAGTCGCCTTGAGGTGCCACATTTTTACAATTTCTATTATCAAGTCTTTATATTTACTGATCTTGTCAAATTCTTTCGCCGCTATATAGTGATCACAGGGAATACTCATGTCAATTAATAAACACGTTTTCTTCTTCTTCTTCTTCTTCTTCTTCTTCTTATTATTATTATTATTATTATTATTATTATTATTATTGTTATTATTATTATTATTATTATTATTATTATTATTATTATTATTATTATTATTATTATTATTATTATCATTATTATTATTAGTAGTAGTAGTAGTATTGTTTTATGTTTGACTTTTGCTTTGCATTTGTACAAGTCAGCTCCAAGTCTCAAGAGACAAGTTAGATGTTCATGTTGGTGCTATGCCTAGGATGTCATATATTTGGTTTTGTACATAATATTATTCTAGAGAATATTTAAGAAAACAAGAAAATTATGTTTGTTTTAAAATTTGAGATAACATAGACAGTTTATTATGTAGGATATGGTCAGTTCTCATGCGCACTATCTTTTGAATTTCTGCCATTTTGTGATTTCCTGGTATCTGAGCTAGGTAGCA
>NW_026351314.1:0-818 GCF_001194135.2 Octopus bimaculoides | reverse complement strand
CTCCTTCATTATCAATTTCTTCGTCCCCATCATCATTACCGACATTATTCATTTTATCAACCGTCAACATTGTCAAGTTCATCATCAACCTTATCATTAACTTCATTCATTGCCACAGACTAACGCAATAACTTCACTTTATCATCTTCAACAGAAAAGTAATCAATTCTTCGTGTCTCCTATAGTCTAAGTCCTTACTCGAAATATGTTATATGCTGCCACAAATCTGTTCCATAAAAGTTCATTTCATGGTTATATTCGTCACTACTCGCCACCTAACGTTAACTCTATCATCATCATCACCATAATCATAGTTTTAATCCATTTTTCATCTCCTCCATCATCTAATTATATACTCATACTACTTAATATTCTGTCACAAATCTGTTCCATAAATGTATTTAACTGAATTTTATGTTTCCAGGTATTTGCAGGGAAACAATATCAAAAATATCACAGAAGAAGCTTTCCAACATTTGTCCAGTTTAACAAGTCTGTAAGTTAAATCGATCTTCTGTTATAGTATTTCATTGACGATATAATTCTAAATATGTAATATCTTCGCATCGATCATTTTACGCTCCCACACCTGTGTTTCTAAAATGTATTTTATGGTTTCTGAATGTGTATGAATGCGAGTGTCGCTATATTAAATATATAAGGGCTATTTCATATAGAAGTACATTTATGTGCGTGACATTTTGTATGCATGTGTATATCCCAATATAGGATAACGCGTGTGTAATACGGTATGTATATCCTCTATGACACTTGTCTATACATAAACACTAAATAACACCCTTGACTAACACTTCTAG
>NW_026351313.1:0-670 GCF_001194135.2 Octopus bimaculoides | reverse complement strand
CAGTAGTACACAGTAGTACAAAGGCAGCAAGCTGGCAGAATCATTAGCACGCTGGGAAAATTGCTTAGCGGTATTTTATCTGTTATGTTCTGAGTTCAAATTCCACCAAGGTCGACTATGCATTTCGTCTTTTCGGGGTCAATGAAATAAGTACCAGTTACGCACTGGATCGATGCAATTAATTTAATTCCTTTGTCTGTCCATGTTTGTCCCCTCTATGTTTAGCCCCCTGTGGGCAATAAAGAAATAAATATAGGAGTACACAGTACTGATTCATGAAAACATTTAAAATAATTTGAAGTATGTTATGGTCGCATATTAAAATATGTGTCTCTACAAGTCATTAAAGCTCACACAGAATAAATTCTAATCAACTGGATTAAGCTCACTGCTCTGGGCACTGGTGTTCCTATTCCTCTAACTTATTTTTAAAAATATAATCTATTATAATTTGATTAAATCAATAAAATATCACTATATCATCATGATATCTTACCTATCTACTTTAATGCATGTCATGATAGGAAGCTAACCCAATTAAGATTTTTTTAAAATGGGACAAAAAATCTGAAGCTCTGAAAGTTTCAGCATTTAAATATACTTACTTTCAACTCATATATTTTTTCTTCTTTAGAAATATCAAATATAATAGCTTTACTAAATGTCTTTT
>NW_026351312.1:0-232 GCF_001194135.2 Octopus bimaculoides | reverse complement strand
TTGTTTTGGTCTGTGACTTCGTGCTTTCGTGTGTATGCGTGTTTGTATGTTTACGTCTAGGGCCATTCTAAACAATATGGGGTCTTTATCGTGCTATGGAATTCATAAGACTTTAGATTATAGACGCCAAAATATCTGTTCCATCGAGAGACATTACCTCCAGTTATATACAAAAGTATTTGCAAAACATAGAATGTAAGTTTATAAGCATTCACACAGAAACACATACACA
>NW_026351311.1:0-335 GCF_001194135.2 Octopus bimaculoides | reverse complement strand
TTCACTTGGCATGATACATCTTCTCAAGCCCGGTATATCACCAAAGGTCTTGGTCACTTGTCACTGCCTTCATGAGGCCCAATGTTCGAAGGGTGCTTTACACATGCCATTGGTACAGGTACCAGTCATGCAACACTAGCATTGGCCATGACTACTGTTTCACTTGGCTTGATGGGTCTTCTCTTGGCTTGACGGATCTTCTCAGCACATCGCCAAAGGTCTCAGTCATTTGTCATTGTCACTGTGAGTCCCAGTACTTGAAGATCATGCTTCATCACCTTATCTCATGTCTTGCTTGGTCTTCTGCTTTTGCAAGTTTCTTCCACAGTTAGAGA
>NW_026351310.1:0-461 GCF_001194135.2 Octopus bimaculoides | reverse complement strand
GTAAAAGAGTAAAAGAATAAAAAGTAAGGTTTAAGAAAGGCTTTTGTGAAGTGGTATCGAAATATAATGATCCCCACTGTATATCGACCTCTGTTTACACAAACATACAAACTGGAACATGTTAATTATTAGCTATGTGTGGCATCTTCATTACTTTTCCTCTGCTTTTACAATCACGAACTATTTCTCGCATGCTAACTATCTGCAGAGTTAATTAGAAATTCAGTCCCTATTTCGTTGCACCATATTTCCTCTCAGCTTCTGATATCCTTTTCACTTATTTTATATTTTTTTTGTTTATTTGTTTGTTTCTTCTTTTGTTATTCCAGGTTTGCTGCACCTGCATTCTTCAGATTATCTCACTTACCTGTAATTAGATCCACGATCAAACAACTCAAGAAGTATGTTGGGAAAAAAAAAAAGAGCAGACGAGTTATTACAGGCGCCGTTAGTATCTATAA
>NW_026351309.1:0-451 GCF_001194135.2 Octopus bimaculoides | reverse complement strand
TGGGTATACTAGGCTTCGTATATTTTATTCCAGTGTCACTTAGATGGCATATACGGTTATCTCACTCAATAATAATGATAATAATAATAATAATAATAATAATAATAATAATAATAATAATAATAATAATAATTATAATACTTTCAAATTTTGGCACAGGGTTAGCAATTTTAGGGGGAGGTGCTGTGAATTACTATCAACATCATCATCAACGTCATTGTCATTATTATTATCAATATTATTATTATTATTATTATCATTATTATTATTATTATTATTATTATTATTATTATTATTATTGCTGCTTCTGTTATCTACTGTGTTCAGTGGAAATTCAAATCAATTATAGATGATATTTGCAATCCTTAGGCATGAGTTTCAACTGACAAAAATCTATTCCTGTTTACTTGCATCAAAGTTTGGTTTTCCTTTGATTTATGAGGTAAATTTC
>NW_026351308.1:0-1139 GCF_001194135.2 Octopus bimaculoides | reverse complement strand
CGTATAAGAAGGGATGACCACTAGGTGGACATCCAATATGCTAGAAAAAGATCATCAACGACCCAACCACAAAGAAAAATAATGTTCTCCACAAAAAAATTCACCAAACACCAGAGCATAGGCGGACAGGACAAAATAAAGAATTGATTGTGTACCGGTTTCGCCATCAACTGTTTTACTTACGTAAAAACGTCCGTGGTTTGTCAGCACAATCGTTCTAAAAATTTGTTGAATTTACTGAATTTTTTTTCTGGAGAACATTATACACGTTCACCTCTGGCGGTGAGCAACTTGTATAGGATTCTGAGAATTATGATTCCATTACAGTTCACGTTCGAAACTAGTTCGTGTTTAATAATGTTTTATTTCTGTAATTTTCACTGTCTTGCCTGCATACGTTTTGGTATTTCGCTGAATTTCGTTTTGAGAACAATTTGGGTCTTAGTAGACACATATGGTCTATTTCTAGCACATTAAATGTCCACTTTAGTGGTCAACGTTATATAAAAATATACTTTAATCCCGTAAGATCTCAGATATTTTTTCTGAATCTCTTTGATTCTTTAAATGTGCTAGCTTCCTGGTAATAAATCGATATTAATTAATATATGATCTTTTACCCTATGTTTTAATTTGATTAACCATAACCAAGTTCTCAAAGTGGATATATGCGACGCAGTAACTATTTTCTGCAGACATATTCCCGGAATTAGCGCGCCAAAACGAAGACTTTGGTTTTTGCCATTAAGTTGTAATTAGTGGAACCATATACACGTTCACCTCTGGCGGTGGGCAACTTGTATAGGATTCTGAGAATTATGATTCCATTACAGTTCACGCTGAAGAGAAACAGACATTCGGTAAGAGTGATGATTTCGAAACTAGTTCGTGGGTAATAATGTTTTATTTCTGTAATTTTCACTGTTTTGCCCGCATACGTTTTTGTATTTCGCTGAATTTCGTTTTGAGAACAATTTAGGTCTTAGTAGACACATGTGGTCTATTTCTAGCCCATTAAATGTCCACTTTAGTGGTCAACGTTATATAAAAATATAAATGTATATATACCATAGTATATACACACACAAAACACACACACATACAGACACACACATACACACACACACACATACACACAC
>NW_026351307.1:0-277 GCF_001194135.2 Octopus bimaculoides | reverse complement strand
TATATTTCATATATTTATATATATGCGTATAATATATACATATATAAATTATATATATATATATGTATATATATAATATATATATACATATGTACACATATAATATATACATATATATATATATATATATATGCATACATATACATACATATATTTATAAATATATACGGATACACGCACGTATATGTACAATGAAGCATGCACACTTGTGCGTATGAGTGTGCGTGTGTTTTTATACACACACACACACACACACACACACACACACATATATATA
>NW_026351306.1:3452-3683 GCF_001194135.2 Octopus bimaculoides | reverse complement strand
TGTGCAAGAGAGATGACTGCGCCGGTATGGTCATGTGGTGTGAATGGATGGCGGAGGCGCAATGGCCCAGGGGTTAGGGCAGCAGACTGACGGTCATAGGATCGCGGTTTCGATTCCCAGACCGGGTGTTGTGAGTGTTTATTGAGCGAAAACACCTAAAGCTCCACGAGGCTCCGGCAGGAGATGGTGGCGGCGAACCCTGCTGTACTCTTTCACCACAACTTTCTCTCA
>NW_026351306.1:1022-1951 GCF_001194135.2 Octopus bimaculoides | reverse complement strand
AGGCTAGGCCTAAGAACTCGTGGCGTAGATCAACACAAAAGGTACTAGAGAAAGGGGGACATTCATGGCAGAGTATAAGTAGAGAAGAGAGAAATTATGCGACATGGAATTCAATTATAAGTGGCCTATACTCCACGTTGGAGGGTTAAAGGCAAGAAAGAAAGAAGAACATTCGTGGAGTGGTTGGTGTTAGGAATGGCATTCAGCTATAGAAACCTTGCCAAATCAGATTGGAACCTAGTGCAGCTGCCCGGCTTACCAGTTTTCAGTCAAACTGTGCAACCCATGCCAGCATGGAAAGCAAACGTTAAATGATGATGATGATGATGATGATGATGATGTGAAAACTTTGGTAAATAAGTTATTTTTTATTAGACATAACTAGTACGGAAACCCTTTGGTACCGCCTCACATATAGTGAATTAGGACATGTATGGTTAAAAACATTGGAAGATCACATAATTTGTAACCGAATTAGATTTTTGGTGTGAAAGAAATTAGGGGACAAAATTTGGTACCAGTTGGCTTGGTAGGTAAAGAATTAAGGCAGACCCTTTCTTGTTTGTTGTGAATGAAAGGGAAGAGTATGATGCTTGCCCATTTAGCATTTAACCCAGCTATATTAGGCTCAAATATTCCATGTTTCAAACCAGTTAAGGATCAGGCCTCTCATACCTACCCTACAATGTCATTCAAAAATTAAACAGTTCCATCATTGAAATCCCAGAGTTACGAGATAATCTGTGATTAATTCAAAATAATGCGAATAAATAAGGATTAAATTTGACAGTAATCTGAACGCTAAAGGGTTATACTTAAGATATAGGGTGTGGTTTCAGGGAGACTTGGCTGCTATTTCTAACAGGACTAACCACCATATTGATTCATACATATATATATATATATATATATATATATATATATATATA
>NW_026351306.1:0-554 GCF_001194135.2 Octopus bimaculoides | reverse complement strand
ATGAAAACAAACCAACTTTGGTTGTCAAGCGGTGGTGGGGGAGCAAACGCGCGCGCGCGCATTTTTGATCAAAAGTCTGCTGGATCAGGACTGACCTGGGGGCTGAAAAGCAGCAGCAGCAAAGGACACATTAGATAATGTAATCCTAGATACACTATGTCTAAATAAAAGACACGATAGTCATAGCTGGAACGTCTTTGATCATAGGTCTGTCTGGATCAGGACTGGCCTGGGGTTAAACAATAATGACAACGAAGGACACATTAGATAATGTAGTCCCAGATACACTGTGTCTAAGTAAAAGACAGGATGGTCACAGCGGGAACATCTTTGATCACAGGTCTACTGGATCAGGACTGACCTGGGGCTAAACAAGAACAAAGAAGGACACATTAGATAATGTAGTCCTAGATACACTATGCCTGAATAAAAGACAGGATGGTCACAGCTGAAACATCTTTGATCATAGGTCTGTCTGGATCAGGACTGACCTAGGGCTAAACTACAACAACAAGGAAGGACACATTAGATAATGTAGTCCTAGATACACTATG
>NW_026351305.1:0-280 GCF_001194135.2 Octopus bimaculoides | reverse complement strand
ACATTCTGTATCACACTGAATCTCCCCGAGAACAACATTAAGGGTACTCATGTCTGTGGAGTGCTCAGCCACTTGCACATTAATTCCATAAGCAGGCTGTTCCATTGATCAGATCAACTGGAATCATTGTCATCATAGCCAATAGAGTGCTGGGTATTTATGTTATCTGCACTTTCAGGGTATGATAATTACAATGCTTACTCTCTCACTCTTAACTCAGACTCTCAATTTTACTAAGGCTTTCTGCTGCCTCTTCCTACCATTTTATCTCCCAGTGTCA
>NW_026351304.1:0-278 GCF_001194135.2 Octopus bimaculoides | reverse complement strand
CTCTTATTACAAATCGGATACTACCAATCTTTTTTGCAATAATAGGTAAGGCTGAACACCTTTTTTTCTTTTCCTTTTTTTTTTTCTTTTTTTTTTCCTAAGTAAAGGTAAGACGTACTCGTTCTAAAACAGCAGATCCCAACCTTTTCGCAATGGTTCCCAACAGTGGTTCCCAACCCTTTTATTTAAATGACTTTTCCCACGGACACTTTTTAATATGTTTACCCTTATATCTCTTTTTTTACTCTTTTATTTGTTTCAGTCATTTGACTGCGGCC
>NW_026351303.1:0-227 GCF_001194135.2 Octopus bimaculoides | reverse complement strand
CAGTCATTTGACTGTGGCCATGCTGGAGCACCACCTTTAGTCATGCAAATTGACCGCAGGACTTTTTCTTTACAAGCCTAGTACTTATTCTATCAGTCTCTTTTGCTGAACTGTTAAGTTATGGCGACATAAACACACCAACATCGGTTGTTAAGCGATGGTGGGAGGACAAACACAACACACAAATACATACACACACACACACATATATATACGACGGGCTTCTT
>NW_026351302.1:0-567 GCF_001194135.2 Octopus bimaculoides | reverse complement strand
ATATATATATATATATATATATATATGCATGTATGTATATAGTCACACATAAGCATATACGTACACATGCATGGACACACACACACACACACACACACACATAGACATGCTACCTGTGGTGTTTTTGTACAGAATGCTGACTCAAGTTCATATAAGATCTGATTTGACTGTGGTATGTATAATGCATAGATTGCTGACTGTGCTGTTTTAATAAGTAGCAATATTCATATGGGAATATACATACTGATTACACACACATAGACATACGCAAACACAGACACACATGCAAGCAAACACACACATATCTATTGCCATACATGCATAACTTTGTACATATATATACATACATGCACACACACACACACACACATATATATATACATATACCTATACATACACACACACATATATGTGAGTGTTACTTAGACACATATAAATGTATGGATATATATACATATATACATGTATGTATATGGTCATGTACATGTATTTGCATATATTAATATATATGTATATATATATATATATGAGTTCTTGAAAATTGGTTATTTTCCCTAAAACTATATA
>NW_026351301.1:0-535 GCF_001194135.2 Octopus bimaculoides | reverse complement strand
CACACGCCACACGCATAAATACACGCAACACAGATTGACAAAGATAACTTTCACCCACATACATACACTATACACATGCATACACTATTTGGTCACAATGACACACGCATATGTACACACACCACGTGAAAAAGCACACATTACGTGCTACACACAACACACACACATACACACATACACACACACGTTACACACGCACACACATAAAACTCATTCGCCCCCATTCACAAGAACACACATACCATTCTCATATACACACACACAACGCTTGCGCACTCCCTCTTGTTGGGATCACCATGAATTATCTCCCCTTCATTCAACCTCCCTTTCATGTAACCTCTTTTTCCAATCATTCGCTATGTTGGACTACTGAACTCAACACGTTTTTCTCATTCACTCTCTGTTTATTTCTTATTCCTTTCTGTCGAAGAGCGTAGGCTCGGAACGTAAAAGACTTTTCCATTTTTCCCGAGTGTCAAACTAACACACTTGCTTGTTGTTCCTACACCTGTCTTCGTCTTTGTTTTTCTATAAA
>NW_026351300.1:0-209 GCF_001194135.2 Octopus bimaculoides | reverse complement strand
GTGTGTGTGTGTGTGTAGTGTAGCGTATGTGTACTGTAGTGTTTGTGTCTAGTGTAGTGTGTGTGTGTAAGCATGTCTGTATGTATGTTTGTATGTGTATACGTATACATGTATATATACTTATATATACACACACACATATATATATATATACATTATACATATATAAATGTATACACACACATACACACATATATAAATGTATACAC
>NW_026351299.1:0-299 GCF_001194135.2 Octopus bimaculoides | reverse complement strand
AAGGAGGTGTCTTGAAGTTGGTGGAGAGCTTCAGCCTTGTAGAGGTCTGTGCGTCACACCACCACGGTTGCACGTCAGCCGGTTTTATGATGATGTCTTTGCAGCGTCGGAGACATGAAAGGACCGAGAGTTCGACGGGATTCTTTCAGTTTCCCTCAATCAAATCTATTCACAAGGCTTTGGTCAGCAATAGTCTGTATTGGAAGACATTTGCCGAAGGTGTCATGAAGTGGGACTGAACCCGGGATCATGTGGTTGGGAAGCAGGCTTCTTACCACACAGCTACACCTTCACCATAC
>NW_026351298.1:0-320 GCF_001194135.2 Octopus bimaculoides | reverse complement strand
AACACGAAACCGGTTATTTCTCAAAGTACAATGTTTATATACCAAAAAGAATTGTTTTATACATGTTTCAGTCATTTGAGTGCGGTCATGCTGGAGCACCGTCTCAAAGGGTTTCAGTTGAAGAAATCGACGCCAGAAACTATTCTTTGTAAGTCTGGTACTTATTCTATCGGTTCTTTTTGCCGAACTGCTAAGTTACGGGGACATAATCACGCCAACGTCGATTATCAGGGCAAACACTGACAGTGACATACACACATAAATACATATATACATACATATATACGTACGTACATACATACATACATACATACATACAT
>NW_026351297.1:0-667 GCF_001194135.2 Octopus bimaculoides | reverse complement strand
TTTGTCCATGTTGTGTGTGGAGTTTATGAATGAATGATTTTGCTAAGAAAATACGTATTTAAATAAAATTTAATCTGATGATTAGCGAAAGCGAAACCGGTCAGCAAACACAATATAAGATATATTAAACTTTATATTAAAACTATGTAAAGCGTGTGCATTTTTCTTCTTTAATTTCTTATACACATTGCAACTCACCCCGTGGGTATAATCGAAATTCTTCCTATTCTGTCACTATATATATATAAATCCCAAATTTTATTTAATTTGTTTTCTGGAAGCAACTGTTTTGTCGTAGGCGTATCCTGTCGTGAATTGCTCGAAATATGGAGTAGAAAAACAACCGACAAATGATGAATGGTCGCTATGTATGTTGCTTCTCTTGTTTTCCATTTGTTTCTTTCGTTGTTTGCATAAAATGTTCGTATTCCATGTTTTCTTATTTCGTATTTCATATTGTTTACGTTCTGAGATATCCTGTACCCATATATGCATATGTATATACATATATATATGTAAGTATGTACATATATGTATTATATATTCATATATATATATTATATATATTATTATGAGATCGAATTCCACGCATCCAATTCCAAGCAAGTCTTATCTATCTATCTATCTATCTATATATGCTTATATATAATCTACTAGATGTGTATAT
>NW_026351295.1:0-1171 GCF_001194135.2 Octopus bimaculoides | reverse complement strand
ATATATATACATGTGTGTGTGTGTGTACATATGTATGCATATATATATGTGTATACACACACACACACACACACATGTATATATGTATGTATGCTTATATATGTATATGTATATATATACACACAGACACACATGCATACATGCATGTGTACATGTATATATATATTAATATATGCGCACGTGTGTGTGTGTGTGTGTGTGTGTGTAATTAGTACATTCAGTTGGGAACTAAGGAACAGGAGCCACCATCTTGCGATGGATCTTTGTTTTTAATTACATGTTGTTCATATTGCAACATGTGCAACTTACAGATGTTAGTCAGAAGAACTCGGAGAACCAACATATGTGTCCTGCTCGACCAAAAGCTCACTGAAACCACCACCACCACCACCTACATACACTCACACATACATGCACACAATAGTTGGAACAAAAGTGCAGAGAAATGCTAGAACTGCACATTTTCCCATAATATATGAAAAAATATATTGTAATTATTACTCTTTTACTTGTTTCAGTCATTTGACTGTGGCCATGCTGGAGCACCGCCTTTAATCGAGCAAATCGACCCCAGGACTTATTCTTTGTAAGCCTAATACTTACTCTATCAGTCTCTTTTTACCAAACCACTAAGTTACAGGGACGTAAACACACCAGCATCGGTTGTCAAGTAACGCTGGGGGGACAAACACAGACACAAACATATACACACACATACATATATATATATATATATATATATATATACATATACACGACGGGCTTCTTTTAGTTTCCATCTACCAAATCCACTCAGAAGGCTTTGGTCATGCCGAGGCTATAGTAGAAGACACTTGCCCAAGTTGCCAGGCAGTGGGCCTGAACCCGGAACCATGTGGTTGGTAAGCAAGCTACTTACCACACAGCCACTCCTAAATGACTTTGATTAGAATTGAACTAGGATACAAACGTTCATTCTTTTCTATTAATATTTTTATTAGAATATATTTAACTCTTTACTTTCCCCACTTATACATCTTACCTATACTATTCGTCATTCATGATGGAAAACCAGTAACCCTGAAGAAGGAGGAGGAATCGCCAAATAATGTGCACTATATCCCTTTATTTTCTAACAATGAACCCCCAGAAACAGCCGTTGGTACCCTACTTTAACTAATTTTATCTATTC
>NW_026351294.1:0-278 GCF_001194135.2 Octopus bimaculoides | reverse complement strand
ATATATATATATATGTATGTATTAGAGAGAGGGAGAGCCAAGATCGAGCGAGCTTAACTGATGAGGCAACTAAAATTGCCAAATTTGACATCAGTATTAAGAATTTTCGATTGGCACTTTTTAGAAGCTCAGGTTCCTGTTAGTGTATATGTTTGCATTCATGTGAGTTAACTACAGCATTAGAGCATTTTAGCTTTTATTTCTAGCAATGTAGGTGTTTCATAACATCCTAGTCACATTTAGTGACAATTATAATTCTCCTTTTTGGTGAAATATTG
>NW_026351293.1:0-278 GCF_001194135.2 Octopus bimaculoides | reverse complement strand
GTGTTCTGTGGTTGATTTTAGTTTACGTCCTCCTATGATTAATAAAACATGTACCAGTCAAATACTGATGTTGATTAAATCAATTATGCTCTTTTTCTGAATGTACTCTTGTGCCTAAACTCAGAAATTATTTAACATCATCATCTCATCATTTAGCATCCATTTCCCATGCTGGCATGGGTAAGATGGTTTGATTGAGGATGGTAAGCTGGAGCGCTGCACTAGGCACTGGTCTGTTTTGGCTTGGTTTCTATGGCTGGATGCCCTTCCTAATGCCA
>NW_026351292.1:0-405 GCF_001194135.2 Octopus bimaculoides | reverse complement strand
CACACACACACACGCACATATACATATATATTTGTGTGTATGTGTGTGTGTGTATATATATGTATGTATACATACACACACACACATATATATATGTTTGTATATATATACACACGCATATGTATGTACATATACATATATATCCATACACACATATATATACGTGCATGCATGTATGTATACACACACAAACACACACACACACACATGTATGTATACATATTTACACACACACACATACCTGTATATATATATACATATATATATATATAAATACATACATATACATATATATATACACATATATGTATGTATATTCATTTATATATATGTATGTATATGTACACATATGTATGTATTTATATACATGTATGCATACATGTACACGTATATATGTATGTATGT
>NW_026351291.1:0-382 GCF_001194135.2 Octopus bimaculoides | reverse complement strand
CTTTTATATCTAACATTAACCTACATGCAGCGACCATGCTGTTTCATCGCCATTCGCTGTTGCTACATAATTTTACTTCACGAATGCTTTTTACGAATTGACATTTGTTGCATGAGGGAATTTGATGCAAGTGCCCCCATTGGCACCTCTTGACGCGAGTTGGTTCATCTGGAACACTTGACAGTAAGAGGTCCAGCTTTATCTTGACGACACCTACATACACCCCATGCATGTCTCTCAAGTCCGACGTGAGTATATTAAAGAGTTGTAGACCTCTGAAGCCTTAAAATATACAAATATGCACTTATATAAATACTTGTATACATATATGTATATATTTATATATGTACATATGTAGATATGCATATATATGTGTATATAT
>NW_026351290.1:0-332 GCF_001194135.2 Octopus bimaculoides | reverse complement strand
CTCCCTCTCTGTCTTCCATATCTTACTCTTTTTCTCATCTCCCTCCCTCGTTTTCATATCTTCCTCCTCTTTCCATATCTCACTCCTTTTTCTCATCTCTCCTTCGCTTTCATATCTTCCTCTTTTCTCAGTTCTCTTCCCTTTCCATTGTATCTCACAACACCTTCCTCTCCTTCTGTCACCTCACCCTCTCCCTCATACACTTTTCATTTCCCCCCCTCTTCTCAGTCCGTGTCTCCCTTCCTCTCACATCCTTCATCCTTTCTTATTTCTTCCTCTCTCTCTCTTCCCATCCTCTCCCTCCCTCTGTCTCTCTTTCTCCTCCCCTCCTC
>NW_026351289.1:0-666 GCF_001194135.2 Octopus bimaculoides | reverse complement strand
TTCCTTCTTCTTGTTCTTTATCTCGCCTATCGTTTTCATCATATTTGTTTACTGTGTTTTCGTCTCTTATTGTTCTTATTGTAATTGCTTTCCTTTTTCTTATCCTGTTGCTGCTGCTGCTGTTGTTATTGCTGTTGTTGTTGTTGTTGTTGTTGTTGTTCTTCTTCTTCTTCTTCTTCTTCTTCTTCTTCTTCTTCTTCTTCTTCTTCTTCTTCTTCTTCTTCTTCTTCTTCTACTTCTTCTTCTTCTTCTCGTCCTCTGATACTGCTGCTGCTACTACTACTACTACTACTACTACTACTACTACTACTACCACTACTACTACTACTGGTGCTGCTGCTACTACTACTACTACTACTACTACTACTACTACTACTACTACTACTACTACTTCTACTACTACTACTGCAACTGCCAATTTTGCCACTTCCTTCTATGTCACATTTTACTATTATTATTTCTTTTTAGTCATCATGTCATTATCATTAGAGTCGTGACGACTGATCTACAGCCACCGTAATCGTTAGTGCTATTGTCATCATCATCACCAACATCAGCGTCACCATTACCATCATAGGCAATATCATTAACATTATTATTGTGTTAAAATGTTTTTAATATTATTCCACCTCCTCCTATTACTACTACCATTACTACCACTACTAC
>NW_026351288.1:0-248 GCF_001194135.2 Octopus bimaculoides | reverse complement strand
ATTGAAATGTATTATGCATTTATGTTAAATACACCCATATATATGTATTATATATTTAATATATGTCATCACACACACACACACAGACATACATGCCAAATATATATCTATGTATTATAAATTTTAATTATATATTTAATACACACTAGAATAGCTTGCTTTTCTCACCAGTATATTCAAATCAATATGTGTGTGTGTGAGAGAGAGAGAGGGACAGAGAGAGTGTGTATGTTTATGTGTTTGTGTTT
>NW_026351287.1:0-526 GCF_001194135.2 Octopus bimaculoides | reverse complement strand
TGGTGGTGGTGGTGGTGGTGGTGGTAGTGGTTTCGGTGGTGATGGTTTCGGTGGTTGTTGTTGCTGGTGGTGGCGGTGGGGTAGATTTGGTGCTATGGCAGATGATGACAGTCGTAATCTTCATTTTATTGTTGTGGTGTTTGTGATGGTTGTGATGCTGTTGCTGACGGTGGTGGCGTTAGAGTTAGCGCCAGCAGTTATGTCGTGGCGAGTAGAAAGAGAAGGTGGTAGTGGTAGTGGTTTTAGTAATAGTAGTAGTAGTAGTAGCAGCAGTGGTAGTGGTGGTGTTGATAGTAACAGCAGCAATCAGCAGCAGCAACAGCAGCAGC
The DNA here is from genome assembly GCF_001194135.2 of Octopus bimaculoides. Lineage (NCBI taxonomy): Eukaryota > Metazoa > Mollusca > Cephalopoda > Octopoda > Octopodidae > Octopus > Octopus bimaculoides. Next base: position 197 of record NW_026351287.1, on the reverse strand, counting down.
AGCAGCAGCAGCAGCAGCAGTAGCAGTAGTAGTAGTAGTAGTAGTAGTAGTAGTAGTAGTAGTAGTTATGATAATGTTAGTGGCTATGGTGATTTTAGAGGTAAAATATTAAATATATCGGTGGCAGTAATAGTTATGATGTTGTTCTGGTTGTTTTGGTAGTTGAAATAAGAATTTCTAACTTCCGGTCAGTCATT
>NW_026351286.1:0-727 GCF_001194135.2 Octopus bimaculoides | reverse complement strand
GGGTCGACATTCAGCAGACTCTCTTTTTCCCATTCATTCTCTTTATTGAGAAATCTTTCATAGTGGCGTCTCCAAACCTCTTTCTTTGCAGCCTCATTAGAGCAAGCGTACAATCATCCATGCGAACACATTTCTCACCCACGACATCACAATTCTCTCTCACACAATTCTCTCTCACACAATGTCTTTGGTCCTTACGGCGCAGAACATTGGCAAACTTTTTCTTATCTGCTTCCCCTCTGGCTAAATAAACCTGTCACTTAGCTTCCCTTCTAGCAGTCTGATACACTTCCCTGCTACTTCCGTTCTTCCAGTCCTTCCAAGCCTGTTTCTTTTGTCTAATAGCTCTGTCAACCAAATTGTTCCACCACCACGTTACTCTGGGTCGAGAGGGGACTTTACACCAGCCACAGATCTGGTCGGTGGCACTCAGCAGGTTGTCCTGTAGGAACCTCCAGTTATCTTCCATGTTGTATGATGCTATATCCCCTTCTATTTTCTCAAATGCTTCAAGCAGTATGTCTCGAAATCTCTGTCCGTTTGCTGGATCTTTAAGTTTCTAAACCCTTCTCCTCCAAGTCAGTCTACTTCTGGGCATCATTTTTGCCTTGATCCCGAAATCACTAACTACTAATCTGTGTTGAGGGATACATTCTTCGCCAGGGAAGGTTTTGGCGTTTATAAGCCGCCATCTTTCCCTATTTCTGGCGAGGATGTAGTCGATTTG
>NW_026351285.1:0-835 GCF_001194135.2 Octopus bimaculoides | reverse complement strand
TATATATATATATATAAGTATGCACCATCATAGATCTCAGTTGCCCTGCAGATATAAATATCTCTCTGAAAATCAAAGGAAAATAGGATATCTATGCACAGCTGCTTCTATATCCAGACTATGAATTCATATTCATACCAATAATAATTGGAGCACTAGGTTTTGTTAGTAAATGCTTAGAGGAGAATCTGGATAAACTGGGATTTTCAGAAAGAGAAATCGACCGGTTGATTCGTAGATGACAAGTGTATTTTTGTGTGTGAAACAGTAAAAATATGCAAGACTTTTCTCAAGTTCTAAATGTGAATTTGTCTGTGTTAATTACATCACAAAGATAGAGCCTTGTCTCTTTGTTGGAAACCAGCTCCCTTCTCAATGGAAGATTTATAATAATAATAAAAAATAGAAGAGACATGCATACGTACGAACGTATATGTGTATATGCGTATATGCATGCATACGCATGTACACATATTCATACGTACTTACATACATACTTACATACATACATACTTACATACATACATACATACATACATACATACATACATACATACATACATACATACGTACATTCATAGATAAACACATATATATAATGAACTAAGTGTTACTTTCTCAGGTGCAGCAGGAAGTTTAGTCAGTGAACAGGTCGCAGTTCCGAAGCGACGAAAATATTTTGACACAAATTAAATACGAAGGTTGAAGTGAAACCAAGGTGTTTTCTTAAATGGCCTACAAACATTTTCCGCGCAGCAATTGTTCACGTATGTATGCATGTTTGTATATATGTGTGTATGTATGTCTGTTTGTATGCGTATACATATATATATAT
>NW_026351284.1:0-310 GCF_001194135.2 Octopus bimaculoides | reverse complement strand
TATATACATATACTTACATCAACTATATATATAATTCGTTTTTGTATCTGGTTGCAAGATAGTTTATGTGAATTAGTTTGCATGACTATATATGTGTGTCTATTATATATGTGTCTGTCGCTCCATATGTGTCTCTGTGTGCGTATAGTGTGTATGTGCGTGTGTGTGGTCAATGGTTTCCATCTTCTTTTGTATGCATATGTATGTGTGTGCTTGTGAGTCCGTATTACCTATGTATCGCTCTATTTACGAACCTATTTATCTGTTTACCAATATATCCATTTACCTACCCCTATAGAAATATATATAT
>NW_026351283.1:0-808 GCF_001194135.2 Octopus bimaculoides | reverse complement strand
AATAATAATAATAATAATAATAATAATAATAATAATAATAATATGTAATGCCTACACACATATAACAATATATAAATGCCAAAATGTGCGTGTACGTATATGCATGTGTGTGTTTGTGATTGAATGAAAACAGATTCTAGTGGAGTTTTGAGCCGCTGTTTTTTTTGTTTTTTCTTTGTTGATAGCGATTTTTTTTTTGTTTCTATGTTTTTGATTATTTGTTGCTGTTGTTGAGGTTATTGCTCTTGTGGTTGCGTTAGTTATTTTCTGATATCCATAGTATTGGTTTCATGGTTCTCGTCGTCGTTATTGTGTTTGTGACGGTTTATGGTAGTAGCTGTGCTTTTGGTATTGGCGGTGGCGTTGATCGAAATGCTGTTGTGATGCTTAATGAGGTGGTATCGAAAGTGGTGACGCTGGTGGAGACAGTGCAGCTAAGTTGTTGTCATCGTGGTTGTGGTGATGACGAGACCAACTTAAGTTTGGTTTCCCTGTAGAATATTGCCTCTCGTTTAACTCCAGGTCAGCCTTCATCGAGCAGACCTGTTATCGAAGGCATTCCAACGTGACCATTTCATCGTTTGCGTACGTGCAGCGAACTCAGACCACACTATTCAACGTCTCCCTAAAATTTAGGATTTATGAAGAGTCGAAGTTGGGAACAATAAAAATGACAGTGGAGACATACCGAATGGAAACAGAATTTTAGAATTTATGGGAGATACTGTCTTTGAAGATTCATATTGTCGTTTGAATAGTCGAAATGAGGAGTAGATAGATAGCCGACAACTGATGAAGGGTCCTTTTT
>NW_026351282.1:0-506 GCF_001194135.2 Octopus bimaculoides | reverse complement strand
ACCAACACCAACACCATCACCTTCTCCACCCACCACCCACTACCATCTAAGGACAATTACAGTTGCAGAAGAACTAATGTATATTCTGACATTGCTGCTCTGTCATCAGCTCCTCCTGGCCAACTGCTGTAGTGTATGTTGTAGTATAGCTGTGTTCTCTGTGTGTGTTTGTTGTATTCTAGCTATGTCATGTGGTATGTATGTTTGTATTAAAACTGTGTTTGTGTGTGTGTGTGTGTATTGTTATAAAGCTGTGTTCTACTTTATTCTGTGTTGTAGTATAGCAGTGTACTATCATAGTGTGTTTGTGTGTATGTGTAATGTGTTGTAGCCTAGCTGAGAATTACTGTAAAGTGTGTATGCATTGTAGTACAACTGTGTTCTACTATATTATGTGTTGTAGTATAACAGTATACTATCTTAGTGTGTTTGTGTGTGTGCTGTAGTCTAGCTGAGAATTACTGTAAAGTGTGTGTGTATCCATTGTAGTACAACTGTGTTCTACT
>NW_026351281.1:0-219 GCF_001194135.2 Octopus bimaculoides | reverse complement strand
AATAATAATAATAATGATAATAATAATAATAATAATAATAATAATGATTTTCACCACAGCTGAAAACAACAACAACAACATCAATGAAAATAATAAATAATGCCTAATAACATGCCACATTGTTTAGCTTTCATGTTTCCATGTTATATGTTTATCAACATGGAAACATGCAATTATGTTTTTATGTCCCTCTCTCTACCCTACCCCTCCTCCTCTCCC
>NW_026351279.1:0-386 GCF_001194135.2 Octopus bimaculoides | reverse complement strand
GTTCAGTGTCGAGGCGAGGTGGTGAGGAGGGGTCGCGGAGGGAAATTGGTATCATTTATAACTTTACTATTAGCGAGAAACTGCTACTCATACAAACATCACCGCCGCACCCACCACCACAAAACAACAGCAGCAGCAATAGTAGTAGTAGTAGTAGTAGTAGTAGTAGTAATTGGTGGTGGTGGTGGCGGTATTTCTGGTGTGGTTACTTCTATCTAAACAGCTTAAAAGTTGAGAAACTTCTGGCAAGTACAGACGCAGTTTTTCAGTGGTGAAGGTAAGTGATAATACAAATATAAATATATTATATTCTGCCATATTATTAATATAACATAAACATAATATAATATATAATATGATACAAACAAACATATTGAATATATATA
>NW_026351278.1:0-324 GCF_001194135.2 Octopus bimaculoides | reverse complement strand
AGATAGATAGATAGATAGATAGATAGATAGATAGATAGAATGAAAGACAGAGAATAAAAACCTTACAGTTCGAACGTAGCCATTTTTATAAACATACACACGCACACATAAACACGCATACAGATACATATTTATACACACACGCACACGGAGTGAAAAGATCAAATAATATCTATCTTTGCACATACATTTCATATTTCTCCTCAGGCATTCACTCGTCTCCGTATGTATACCAGTAGATGTGGTTTTCCAAGCATGTCTTTCAACCAATTTCTTTCCGAATATTCTATCATAAATACACATAACAACACACATAGTTGTATA
>NW_026351277.1:0-417 GCF_001194135.2 Octopus bimaculoides | reverse complement strand
TATATAAATACATATGTTGATTAACGCTCAGATACTATTCGTGGGTTGATAAAATTATGTAACGTAAAGTAGTATAGATTGTCGGTGCAATTATTCTATATTTGGTGAATGTATTCTTTTATTCTTTAAGTAATTTTAGCCACTGGTGTGTAGCCATACTGGGGCAGTACGTCCAACTGTTTACTTTTCTTTTGTTCATTTGAGTTGAAATTGGTTGTATCAGCTATATTTATATATTGGTCTCTATTTACCAAGTATCTAATTTACAGAATTATAAAGGAAACAACTGCAACGTAAATAACATCGGTTCTTTTAAGCGGTATAAACATATGCATAATTGATACACACATCCAGTAACAAACACATTATTCCCACAAATATACATGTATACATAAATACATACGCACACACACGTAA
>NW_026351276.1:0-2075 GCF_001194135.2 Octopus bimaculoides | reverse complement strand
ATATATATAATGTATATATGTATATATATCTATATATATGTATACGTACATATATATATATACACACGTAGATCTATCCATACGCGCATACATAAATATAGGCGCAATATAGTGCGTATGTATGTGTGTATGTATGTATGTATGTATGGATGGATGGATGTGTTTATGGCTGGTGGGGATGAAGAAGTTCGCTGTGCAACCACGTGGGAAGCAGGTTCGAGGACAAATACTAGTTCTCAGATATTCTCAGATATTCTTTGCAACGCAGGCACCACGAATTGAAACTGAGTCGACGGAAACTGTCCTGAAGCTCTATCGATGCATTATAGCGGCAACTTTAAAACATAAAGACCTGATGTGCGATCTTTCAGACGTACGCATACCTGAAAGATTGCTTACCTTTTCTAGATCAAAGAACCCCGACCGCACGGCCGAATTCCATAGCAGAAATTTCCAGCAACATGCTTTGGCGATTTGGAGGTCACTATCTTCTTTGGATTAAGCAGGTGAGTCATAGACTCTGTACCCCTCTCTGTTGATTCATTCTACATCAACCACCTTCATTATCACTTTACAGTCAAATAGAACATTCCTAATTTTCTTTCTTATTTCCGTTTTCCGTTTTTATTCACCCTTCAACCGTTTGCAAATATCTTCTCTTTTTCTCTCGCGATTTCTCTGATTTGTAAACTGTATAGAACATGTGCTCAGAGCCCGTAAAATTTGCTTGGAGATACAAGCCATCTCGTTAAAACTTGCCTAGACTACATCTCCAAAGCATGAAACTATTGGTAGCTCATAACTGTATATTGTGTACATTAAATAACATCTCTCTCTCAGTGGATGGAGGATTTGATTGGCTGACCTTAGTTTAACGAAAACAAAATAAACTATACGTATGTATGTATGGATGGATGGATGCATGGAAAGATGGATGGATGGTTGTGTGTATGTATATATGCAGACTCGTGTGTTTTGCTTCATGTATGTCTTCTCATGCATATAGTTGCATATCTAGACATGCTCATATATATTCAAATAATAAACTTCTGGAAAGTTTTACAGATCTTTACAGTTCCAGTGATGGCTTGAACCTTAATCTTCAAATCGGCTTTCTCTTTTCTAGTTTTGAGAAGCCTAATTGCTCAAGATTGGCATTTAGGCAGTGTGTGACATATCCCAGGGCTCCTATGTATGTCATCGTTCAGTTTTATTTCAAGATTTCTTGCCAAACAGAGAAAGAGCCGGTTTCTAACCTAGATTCAAGACTCCTTCAATCGAATTTCAACATCAACAACAGGGTATGTATGCATGTATGTATGTATGTATGTATGTATGTTTTGCTTTATGTATGTATTCTCATACATATACTTGCATATCTAGACATGTTCATATATATTTAAACGATAAACTTCAGGAAAGTTTTACAGATTTTTACAGTTCCAGTGATGGATCGGATCTGTAGACTTCGAATCAGCTTTTTTCTACCTTGTAGAATTCAAGCTGTAATTACTGCCAAAGTCGGTTCTACTCCATATTAAAATAAATTTGTTTGAAATTCTAAGGTGTTTCCATTATTTTGTCCAACCCTGTATATATAAACACACACACACACATATATAAAGCTAGAGAGTGAGACAGTGGGGGAAGCGGTAAAGAAGGTTAATGAATGTATTAATAAGACAGTCGTTGTTTAACATGTCCATATCGGCACCAATGTATCTATTTCTAGGATTCATCTTTTTGCAATCAATCTATCAAAATCCATCTTTTGAGTTTCACTGTCGAGATATCCATAAATACAGCTACATTATTATCTGTCATTCTATCTATCTATCCAACCATCTATCTATCTATCTATCTATCTATCTATCTATCTGTCTGTCAATCTATCTGTCTATCTATCCATCTATCTCACTGACTATCTATTTATGTCCTTTCTATGAATATATGTATATATGTATGTATGTATTTATGTATCTATCTGTCTATATAACCATCTATCGATATATATATATACAGACTTGTGTGTATATATGTGTGTGTGTGTGTGTGTGAGTGTGTGTGTGTGTGTG
>NW_026351275.1:0-1263 GCF_001194135.2 Octopus bimaculoides | reverse complement strand
TTCATTGTCACTGTTCAAAGTCAGTGTGGTTGTCCATGATCTCAAACTTGCAGACAAAAAGTTTCGTAGAGTAGGAGCTATTTTATTTTATTTTATTTTATTTCCAGACGTTTCTTAATCCATCTTTGTGGTAGGCTATCAAAAGCTTTTTTATAGTCTATCCAGGCTATTGACAAGTTTTTGCGTCGTTTATGACAATTATCTGAGATCATCTTATTGATGAGTAACTGATCTTTACAACCATAAGATCCACGTTTACATCCTTTTTGCTCATTTGGAAATATGCTACTTTCTATTTAAAAAAAAAACTATAGCTATATTGAGTCACGACAGCTGTTAGCGTTTTATATATTGTTGTTAAGCAGGTTATGGGTCGATAATTTTTTGGCTCGTTTGTTTCTTCATTTTTGGGAAGTAGGAATGTTAAACCATTAACCAGCCAAGAGGGGCTCATACCAGGACGTTGCAAAACATCGTTGTAAAGTTTGGTTAGTAGTTCATGGCTCCCTGGGAAGACATTAAATCAGAAGTTAGGAATTTTATCCTTTCCTGGTGACTTCCGTTTGCTTGACCTCCTGAGAGCAGATCTTATATCTTCTACCTTGACACCCTCCCACTTTTGCTCTTCTAAGGAATCTCAGTCTGTATATATTCTATCAATCCAAGGGGCGTTTTCATTGTGTGTTTTTATCTTTTGCCCAAATTTTAATTCCAAAATTCCTGCACTTCTTCTTTTCATGGGACAGACTTTACTCTATCTGGTATCTTCCCTATCTTTCTGTAAAAATTTTTGGGGTTATTTTTGAACATGTCCTTGAAGAATCTAACGCGCTTTTCATACCTTGCTATGCGGGCAGCTTTACCACATACCTTTTTCTTGATGGTTTCTATGGTGGTATCACTGTCAAATATGGTTTTCATATATGTTTTCTTTAATTTTCGGGGTTTTGTAGGTTTGATAGTCTTGTTAAACTAAAGGTTTTTTCAAACATTCTATGTCAGACCTAAGTAGCTGAATATGGTGTTGAATACGCTAATGCCAAGAAGACATTTTGTGGGAATGTTGCCGTTTTCTAATCTTTTCACCACATAGAACCGTTGAGATTTTCGCGGATGCATAGTGCAGGTGGTTGAGATCTGTAATATCAGCATCAGTAGCTGGACTTATATCCTTAAGTGCAAGGTGGGTTTTACCAATTATTTTCAGGTTTTGATTAGAATTGCGAATATTTGGGAGATGATCGCGTTCATTCATACTGGTTA
>NW_026351274.1:0-526 GCF_001194135.2 Octopus bimaculoides | reverse complement strand
TTTATTATCTGATACGTGTTTTTTTTTTCTTCTTTATTTTTCTTCTTCCTTTTCTTTATCTTTTTCTACTTCTGACTTCACGTTTTTATTTTATATATATATATATATATATATATATATTTTACTTTCATCGTTGTTATATATATTTTATCCTTAAATTTATACTCGTTGTACGCGATGCAGCACTAGCAACAACAACAACAGCTGTATCATTATTATTATCAATATTATTATTATTATTATTATTATTATTATTATTATTATTATTATTAGTAGTAGTAGTAGTAGTAGTAGTAGTTGCTGTTCTTTTTATTTTTTCAAATCTGCAATTATCGCAGCGTTTTTGCTGACCTTTCTGTAAACAATACAACGCAACGCACGGCAACGTTTTAGAATTTATGTAGTTTATGTGTTCTTGTTGTTGCTTTTCGTTTGCGTTTGTTTTTTGTTTTGTTTTCTTTTTTTTTATATTTTACGTTTGAGTACATTTGTTGTTGAAAGTTGGTATGTGTGTAAGTGTTGTGCA
>NW_026351273.1:0-210 GCF_001194135.2 Octopus bimaculoides | reverse complement strand
AAACCGTCGTTATGTTGTGTCTCTTCTTTCTTCTCTATGTCTCTCTTATGATGTCCGATTCCACTTGAATGTTTTTGTATATTAAGATTCGTTATCAATCAATTACCAAAAGTTACCACTACCTACAATCACCAAACATCTCCACTACTTAACACCGTCTAAGTTAACCATCTTCACCTTTACAGCTGACATGAAAAACTACGAAGAAAA
>NW_026351272.1:0-308 GCF_001194135.2 Octopus bimaculoides | reverse complement strand
CATTTGACTGTGGCCATGCTGGGGCACCGCCTTTAGTCGAACAAATCGACTGCAGGACTTATTCTTTGGATGCCTAGTACTTATTCTATCGGTCTATTTTGCCGAACCGCTCAGTTACGGGGACGTAAACACACCACCATCGGTTGTCAAGCGATGTTGGGGGGGACAAACACAGACACACATATATATATACATATATACGAAAGGCTTCTTTCAGTTTCCGTCTACCAAATCCACTGAAGACTTTGGTCGGCCCGAGGCTATAAGTAGAAAACACTTGCCCAAGGTGCCACGCAGTGGGACTGAAC
>NW_026351271.1:0-822 GCF_001194135.2 Octopus bimaculoides | reverse complement strand
AAAGTAGTGGACTACGCACCACGACACCAAATAGTTAAAGTCTTTTGAGAAAATAGTTGACTTGAACCATGTGTGTCCAGATAACACGTTATATATTTAGATTTAATCGTAACAAGGCTTTTAATGATAATTGTTAATTATAGGTATTCTTTTATTCGTTTCTGATTTAACAAGGATATATATTAGTATTATCTATTAAATTACTAGTATAAGTTTAACATTATAAAACATGTAAAGATAACGAATAATTAATACGTATAGAGCGTTTTAATTATTAACTTTTGGGTTATGAGATAGTGTAATTCACTTAGAGTTAGTTATATTATTAGTTAGGTTCAATCGAGTTTGTTATGGTAAGAATAGAATATAAATGCTTTCACTTTTATATTAATAACAATGGAAGACTGGTGGGAGTATTATCTGTACGGACTTCAAAGGGTAGGTTGCTATTTAGGAGTTAGTTATAGGCTTGCTTATAGAATTACTAATTTACCGATAATGTCTTGTACATAGGGTAAGTGTGGTTTCTTTGTTGCAGTTTAATTAATAACGTTAGTGTTTAATCCTTCCTAGAATTAAGAGTGAATGAATGTGGTGATATCTAAGATATGTTTGTTCCCAAACAACACTTATTTTAGCGCTGTTGACACTGTTGGATTGAATGGTACTGCCCAGGTGTCAAAACCATAGTGATAACCGTGGGGCAGCTGATGATGGAAGTGTGTTATGTTGGTATGGCTGTTATTGTATGTGCGCAACAGCTTTATAAGACACACACACTCATATATGTGCATAAATATATATCTATATATACATACATAC
>NW_026351270.1:0-450 GCF_001194135.2 Octopus bimaculoides | reverse complement strand
CACACACACACACACACACACACACACACACACACACTAGCGCACATATATTTAAAGTGTGCAAAAATATGAAGTGAGAAAATGCTTGATAGATATATTAAAACATCGCAATCTCGTGAATTTTTCACGTAGGTGATGATTATAAAGAATGTATTGTATTCCATATCGGATAATTTTTGCACTATGTAATACATGCATGTGAAGTTATCTTTCCTTACCTTTCTAAGACAAGTGTTATTTAAATGTAATTTATAAACGTGACCCCTCCAATCCTTTATTCATTTATTATTTTATTATTTTATTATTTTTATCGATCTATATACCAATCCCTCCAGGTTTTAACAATTGTTATTATAATGTTATTGAATATGCTTAACAGCACTTTGAACACCAGTTGACGATTTGAAGTTATACACAAGAATCTATACATAGTGAAAGAAACCGAAGGGT
>NW_026351267.1:0-329 GCF_001194135.2 Octopus bimaculoides | reverse complement strand
CAGATTCCATGTTTGTTTATATATTCACCCATTCCCTCTTTTTCCATGGCATCCATCCCTCAATCCAATTCACTCATCTGTCCTTCTATTCTTCCATCACTTTGTCTTTCCATCCATCTATCTGTTAATCCACCCATCTATCTATCTTTTCCATCTGTCTATCTATCTATCTATCTATCCATTCATCCGTCTATCTCTTTATCTATCTATCTATCTATCTCTTTATCTATCTATCTATCTTCTAGATCCCTTTTGATCAAACTCCCCCCTTTTTTCCTTCCTACCATCCCTTTTGATTGACACCACCTACTTTTTTGTCCCTTCCCCCT
>NW_026351266.1:0-272 GCF_001194135.2 Octopus bimaculoides | reverse complement strand
TATATATATATATATATGTGTGTGTGTATATATATATGTGTATGTATATACATACATGTGTGTGTATGTATGTGTCTCTCTCTCTCTATATATATGTATGTGTATATATATATACATATATGTGTATATATATGTATACATATATATATACATATATATGTATATATATACATACATGTATATGTATATACATATATTTGTATATATATATATGTGTGTGTGTGTATATATAGATGTATATATATATACATGCATATATAGATATATATGTA
>NW_026351265.1:0-358 GCF_001194135.2 Octopus bimaculoides | reverse complement strand
GAAATGCTTACCTGAAACAAACATGAATTATTATTGTAAGAATGAGAAAGGCAAGTGATATTCCACAGCCAATGTTAGATATAATAGAAAAGGCATTTTCTGTCTCTCCTTCATTCTGGTAGATATCCTACAATAGAAACAAACAAACAAGGATTTAGCTCCTCCTTCACTTCCTGTCTTATATGTTAGTTAACACTCATATAACGAGTGTGTATAATACTAGTGTAGAAGGTGACAACTATTGTATGCTGCATCAATAGTGTCCCAGGCAACGCTGACACTTACAGAAACAGCATCAATGACCTGACTATTTAATCTTATTTTCTTATTGACTAATTAACGTCTTTGCGATTTCAGT
>NW_026351264.1:0-248 GCF_001194135.2 Octopus bimaculoides | reverse complement strand
TTTTGAAGAGACTGAAACAATTTGATAATCTGTTGGCATAAGATCGGGCGAATATGGTGGGCGCAGCAAAACTTTCCAACGAAGCCCAAATAGTTTGTATAGAAGCCACAAATGAGTATGCGGTCGGACATTGCCCTTACGATTAGCAAGCGCTAGGCGCTTCTGGTAGATTCATGCTTTTAATTTGTCCAGCTGGTCACAAAACACATTCGAATTAATGATCTTAACCGTGAGAAAAATTTCGTAAA
>NW_026351263.1:0-264 GCF_001194135.2 Octopus bimaculoides | reverse complement strand
TACGTTCACACATCTCTCTATATCCTTCATCCATCTATCTGTCTATTTATATGCACACACACAGACGAGCACACTAACACGTACACACACGTAATCACAGACACACACACATATATGAGTGAACAAACGAAAGGTAATTGCTTTGTACTCTTTTGGTTGCAGGTACGTGTTTCGTAAGTTTGACTCAGCTCTATGTGATTGAATTGAATTTCGAGGGAATATACAAGTGTGTGTGTGTGTGTGTGTGTGTGTGTGTGTGTGTGT
>NW_026351262.1:0-227 GCF_001194135.2 Octopus bimaculoides | reverse complement strand
CCCCATCATTTAGACTCCATCACTGCAATTGACACTCCTTAAAGCTTTATGTCACTCTCTTCATAACCCCCAATCCTTCTATCTTTCTACATTCTAATAGCGTTCTCTCTCTTTCACCTTTATCCTCCAGTTCCTACCTTCTTTTATATTCACTGACCATTCTGGTACACTTTCCCTTCTCTCCATTTTTACTAATTATTAATTAATTATTAATTTTTACCCTATAT
>NW_026351261.1:1609-2556 GCF_001194135.2 Octopus bimaculoides | reverse complement strand
ATATATATATATATATATTCACACACACGCATATCTATATATGTATGTATATTTTTTAAAAAATAACGTTAACCACTAACGTGGGCAATTAATGTGCTAGAAATAGATCACATCTTGTGTCTATTAAGACCTAAATTGCTCTCAGCATGAAATATAGCAGTATACCAAAACGTAAGCGGGCACGACATTTAAAATCACCTAAAAAAAACACTATTAAACGGGTACCGGTTTCGGATTTAACAAATCTTACCGATTGTCCATTCCTCTTCAGCCTGATTTGTAATGTAACCGCAATCATCAGAATCGTATATACATATATATATATACGCATACATCTTTTATTTGTTTAGCAAACTATCTATCTCTCTATTTATCTATCCGTCTGTCTATCTCTTTCTCTATTTATCTATCTGTCTATTTATCTGTCTGTCTCTGTCTCTCTCTCTTTATCTGTCTGCCTGTCTGTCTTTCAGTCTGTTTTTATGTATGTATGTAAGTTGTAATAATAAAATCAAACCAAATATTGATATTTTAAATCATTTAATACGTACGTCTTAGGTTTACGAAATATATAATACGCAATAAAACATTTCCAAATATAAACCAGTTGACAGAAATAATTCAATATATATATATAGTCAGAACAGTAGAAGTCGGCTGCAAAGTTAGTAAGATTTGAAAATATCTCTGTGTGGTTTAATTTCATTATTACAACTCATAAGACGCGATGCGAGCGGAAAAGTAACAAGGATGTGAAGGTATCAGTGCATTTCTTCTGTATTATGACACCAGGTAGCCAATAACTGCCGAGGAGCTTCACACAGCATTATGCAACTTTCTATTTTTACCCGAATATAACTCTGTGTGTGTGTGTGTGTGTGTGTGTGTGTGTGTGTGTGTGTGTGTGTGTGTGTGTGATATAAGAATGAGATTCAAAGAATCAGATA
>NW_026351261.1:0-1045 GCF_001194135.2 Octopus bimaculoides | reverse complement strand
CCCTAACCCTAACCCTAACCTTAACCCTAGGATTAGGGTTAGGGTTTGAGTTAGGGTTAGGGTTAATTGTTTCAGAATCGTTTGTTTATGTAGTCGGCACTTAATGTATATCGGCTGAATGGACGTCAGTGATTGGTTGAAATTACAGAAATACGACAACTTTAACATGGAATAACTTATGGATTTCTTTTTTTTTTTAAGAAGACTAAGAGAAAAAGATGTTTTATATGACACATTCTACCAGTGTTCCAAGTTTCAAAGTGTTTCGTTAATGAAAAATGTGGCCCCCGTTTTAAAAAAGATCCTTATATTGTTCTGAAATTCTTCTTCCTGCTAGCTTCAAAGCTACTTATACTGTTATGCGGAGTGACTGCTTCAAAAGGTGTCGAAACCACAATGACATCAGAGTGACATCGGCCGACGAAGCAATTTGCGAATTCGCATACGCTTTTTCCATCCCTTTTTCTGCGGAAACATTTCCCGATACACCCGAGCGCCCACATACAAACCTACTCACACACGCACTAGCACAAGTTTCTTGTTTCACACGCCGCCCATCTATGGAACAAGGTCGACATTTTTATACAACTTCGAGATATTTCCTAGAAATACTAACCAAATCACAACTTGCTCTCTCTCTAAAAAGTGGGAGTTAAATTAAATGTCTGAATAAAAAACAGGATGGCCACACAACCAGACCAACTTTGATCATAGTTTTGCTGGATAAGGACTGACCTGGGGTTAAACAACAACAACAACAAGGAAGGACACATTAGATAATGTAGTCCTTGATGCATTATGCCGAAATGAATGACAGGATGGTCACAAATGGAACATTTTTAATCAAGTTCTGTTGGATCAGAACTGATCTGGCGCTAAAGAACAGGACACATTAGATTATGTAGTCCTAGATACACTATGTCTGAATAAAAGACAGGATGGTCACAGCTTGAACATCTTTGATCATAGGTCTGCTGGATCAACTTGCCTAGGGTTAAACAACAACATATTCTAGCATGTTTTCTCTCTGAATACAAAAAGTACT
>NW_026351260.1:0-281 GCF_001194135.2 Octopus bimaculoides | reverse complement strand
ATATATATATATATATATATATATACATTTATATATATATACACTGTCAGTGAAACTTTTATATCTTGGAGTCTCGTTATTCTGAACTGTCCGCTATACTCGCCACGTTGAACATGTTTAAGGGATCCTGATTTATGATGATTACATAAATTATATGCCAAAATTGTCTTAGTATGCTACGATGATATGTACTTAATGGGTTCTAGTTTTGAGAGGTAGTGTGTCGCACAAACACACACACACATCTGTATCTATGCGTATATATATGCATCTCTCTCTCC
>NW_026351259.1:0-552 GCF_001194135.2 Octopus bimaculoides | reverse complement strand
ATTATGTCTAAAATAATTCGTAAACTGACTATTAAAGACAATTATATTTAGAGACCGTCACAGACTCAACGCATTGTGTTTCTGAATGTATTTTAGAATCACGAAAACTGCAATTTGTTATACTGTACACCATATAAAGACTGTATGGAATCGTCACTAGCTTTCCTGAGTGACATATATACACATACGCATGTATATATTTAAATATATATATATGTACATATATATCTTTAAAATCAAGGATAACAGCTATACAAGATTTTGTCAAGTAGCCATCAATTAGCCAGCATATTTGATATGTGTGTGTGTGTGTTTGTATGTGTCTGCGTGTTGATGTGAGTGTTTTTGTGTGTTTGTCTGTGTGGAATTGCACGATTAAATTTTACCCTGTACGGAAATGGACAACTGTGAGAAATAATCCGTGAATATTGGCGTCCATGTACAGGTTCTCATAATTTAAAGGGTCACAAATTCGACATAGCATGTTACAAATCCACATCACCTTTTTGCTTTTGTTAATGCCTGTGTTTGTGTATATAATTGTATATGTGG
>NW_026351258.1:0-250 GCF_001194135.2 Octopus bimaculoides | reverse complement strand
TGCTTAAATCTCTCAGAGATTTAGAAATATTATATTTCTAATATATATATGTATATATATATATATAAATAGGCGCAGGAGTGGCTGCGCGGTAAGTAGCTTGTTTACTAGCCACAAGGCTCTGGGTTCAGTCCCACTGCTTGGCACCTTGGGCAAGTGTTTTGTACTATAGTCTAGGACTGACCAAAGCCTTGTGAGGGGATTTGGTATACGAAAACTAAAAGAAGCCTGTCGTATATATATATATATA
>NW_026351257.1:0-354 GCF_001194135.2 Octopus bimaculoides | reverse complement strand
TCCTTGTCAGTTCTACTTTCAATTCTGACAGCTAATACCATGATAGTGCCGAATGCTGTCTCCAGCTTTTCCTAATTGAATGATAGTCCACGATTCGGATCTTTACCCTTTGGCCGGCCAAGGGTAAAGATCCCACGATTCCTCTAAAATCTCTCCCCTTAATTTTTGTTTACTTTTTTGATTTAACCAAACTGAACAATTACCAAATTTACTATTATTATACTTTTACTTGTTTCAGTCATTTGACTGCAGCCATGCTGGAGCACTGCGTATTATTTTCATTTGTAAACAAGGTGTATTAGAAAAAAAGAGGGAAAGAAAAAAAGAAAGAGAAAAGAAGTAAAAAAGAAAGAA
>NW_026351256.1:0-281 GCF_001194135.2 Octopus bimaculoides | reverse complement strand
CTTCATCATTATGCTCTACAGGTTGGTCCCAGATCCCTCTCCAGAATACCTAGCTTTCGCTGCATCTGGCATCATTGTTACGTGTATTTGCCATTTAGTTCTTGAATCAGCATCTTCTGATTTGCTTCAAACAATCTGTTATGCCTGAACTGATTTTTCTCTTGTCATATCTTTCCATTTTTGCTTTGTTGTGACTACCCTTTGTTTCAATTCTCCCAATATCACATCATAAACTTTATCTCTCATTCTATATGTTCTTTCCAGCATTATTCTTAAGCTTT
>NW_026351255.1:0-674 GCF_001194135.2 Octopus bimaculoides | reverse complement strand
CTGCAGCTGCTTGCGTGTAAGATCGTATTTAATACGGGAGTCGTTTCTGCACCACCTTGCGACAACGATCGTATTTAATACGGGACGTTTTTCTGCCGCACATTGCGTCAACGATCGCATTTAATACGGGAATCTATACTGCCGCGACTGGTGTCAACGATCGCATTTAATACGGGAGTCTATTCTGCAGCACCTTCCGTGTAAGATCGTATTTAATTCGGCAATCTTTTCTGCCGCAATTTGCGTCAACGATCTTATTTAATACGGGAGGTTTTTGTGCCGCACCTTGCGACAACGATCGAATTTAATACGGGAGTCTACTCTGCGGCACATTGCGTCAAAGATCGTATTTAATACGGGAGTCTTTTCTGCCGCACCTTGCGTCAACGATCGCATTTACTACGGTAGCCTATTCTACCGCACCTTGCGTCAACGATCGCATTTATTACGGGAGGTTTTTCTGCCGCACCTTGCGTCAAAGATCGCATTTTATACGGGAGTCTATACTGCTGCACCTGGCGTCAACGATCGCATTTAATACGGAGGTCTACACTGCCGCACCTTACTTCAAAAATTGAATTTAATACGGGAGGTTTTTCTACCGCACCTTGCGTCAACGATCGCATTTATTACGGGAGGCTTTTGCGCCGCACATTGTGTCAACGATTGTTTAA
>NW_026351253.1:0-275 GCF_001194135.2 Octopus bimaculoides | reverse complement strand
CACACAAACAGTAGTGTTGAGAGAAGCTGCAGTTGCTGTTGGTAGCTTGTGTACGGAGAGACGTCGTGTTGACGTTGGGGACGAAGCTTGTAGTAAACAGTTGAACTATGGTGTTGATGTCGTCGCTAGAAACTGGCTGGTTGGTGTTACGCGTGGTCAATGACCAGATCTTAGAAGATCTGAAGCCGCGACAAAGTGGCGCGGATAAAGCAGGCTATTTATAAGTACAAAGAGGCTCCAGAAACATTAGAAAAACACTCTCTCACGTGACCTTA
>NW_026351252.1:0-203 GCF_001194135.2 Octopus bimaculoides | reverse complement strand
CATACACACACACATACATACACACACATACATACACACACATACATACAGACATACACACACACATACACAAGCATGCTGTTTCACATTGACATTCGATCTATAAGCTTACACATAAGCTGATATGCCTTTTGACAGAACACTAGCTCACACTTAAAAACATTACATACACATATACAACCATTCTTAATTTACACATATAC
>NW_026351251.1:0-680 GCF_001194135.2 Octopus bimaculoides | reverse complement strand
TTTTTTTCTCCCGCTCTTTTTTCTTCTTACTCTATTCTTCACCCTTCTTCTTGTTTTTCCTATCCTCCTCCTCATCCTCTTACTTCGTTGACATACAAAGTTGGACCTGTAAGTCACAGGTACAGTTCATTCAGACAGGTTTCCGAACAGTTTCTATTTGCCAGTTTTATCCCCAAGCCTTCAGTTGAACGGAAGCTACTATGAATGACACTTGCCCAACATATCACGCAGAGAGATCGAACCGGAAACCATGTATACAGAGTGAATTTCTTAAATGATTGTCCATGCAGTGTCCACATACATACATGCATACATACATACATGCATACATACATAGGTACATACATAGGTACATACATACATTCATACATACGTACATACATACATACATACATACGTAGGTACATACATACGCACACAGTTAGATACGCGTGCGCACATATATACATATATACACGCACGTGGTACACGTTTATTTCTGTATGTATGCATGTATATAGGCATACATACATGTATATATATGTATATATGCATATATGCATGTATGCGTGCATGCATCTATGCATAAATACATATATGCATACATTTATGTATTATCTGTACATGTATGTATGTATGTTCGTATATCCTAATGTATGCATGCGTGCACGTATCTATACATGGATACATACATACATACA
>NW_026351250.1:0-215 GCF_001194135.2 Octopus bimaculoides | reverse complement strand
GATTACCTTTTGATTTTGTAATATTTCTTCAGGAACACCAGCATTAACGTCAAGAGGATTTAAAGAAGAAGATTTTGAGTTGGTTGTTGATTTCTTTGACCAGGCCATACAGCTGGGGCAAGAAGTAAAGAAGAAGACCAGTGAGTTGGCTATGTTTTATGTTTGTGCATAGTGTATAGATATGCGTGTCTGTTTGAGATTGTACATTAAGAAGT
>NW_026351249.1:0-220 GCF_001194135.2 Octopus bimaculoides | reverse complement strand
TACAGAGTGTTTGTGACAAGTCCATTTTCTCAGCATCGGACTAGAATTTACAGTTTAGGTCAATAATCACTTGAACCAGAAATCTATTTGAAGTATAATTTCAAATGATCGACCTATCGATCACAATGTATCGTGAAATATCGGGAGCCGTTCTTAGGTGTGTAGTTGATCATTTCTAGTTGAGACACAGAGCTACAAATTGTAAGGATGGAGTTTGATC
>NW_026351248.1:282-445 GCF_001194135.2 Octopus bimaculoides | reverse complement strand
AATAATAATAATAGTAATAATAGTAATAGTAATAATAATAATAATAATAAATAATAATAACAATATCAATAATAATAATAATAACAATAATAATATTATTAATAATAATAATGATAATAATAATAATAACAATAATAATATTATTAATAATAATGATAATAAT
>NW_026351248.1:114-272 GCF_001194135.2 Octopus bimaculoides | reverse complement strand
TAATAATAATAATAACAATAATAATATTATTAATAATAATGATAATAATAGTAATAATAACAATAATAATAACAATAATAACAATATTAATAATGATAATAACAATATTAATAATAATAATAACAATATTAATAATAATAA
This sequence comes from Octopus bimaculoides, assembly GCF_001194135.2. Taxonomy (NCBI): domain Eukaryota; kingdom Metazoa; phylum Mollusca; class Cephalopoda; order Octopoda; family Octopodidae; genus Octopus; species Octopus bimaculoides. The sequence continues at coordinate 131 of NW_026351248.1, read as the reverse complement.
TAACAATAATAATAATA
>NW_026351248.1:0-104 GCF_001194135.2 Octopus bimaculoides | reverse complement strand
AATAATAACAATAATAATAATAATAATAACAATAATAATAAGAAGAAGAATATTAATAAATAATAATAATATTAATGATAATAATATTATTAATAATAATAATA
>NW_026351247.1:0-371 GCF_001194135.2 Octopus bimaculoides | reverse complement strand
ATATATATATATATACACATACACACACACACACATATATATAATATATATATACACACACACACCTAACAGACATCCCTATCTTTTTGGTTTTTGTTTGCTAGTTTGGAATCCTCCGCTTAGCAGGTTAATCCACTTCGCGGGAAGAGCTATTCTAAGAGCGCGTTCTGCTTCATCTTCGAAACACCTAGTTTAGAATAGAGGCAGCTGATGAAGGAAAAGTTCCATAAGTGGCTTGTCTGTTTTCCTGTGTTCATTCTGTTGTCCGTAAAGAAAGTCCGTTTTTTGTGCCTTGTTTATGTTCCCGTTCCTTTTTTGACATCCTGTACCCTGATATGCATCTATATATACATGTAGATGTAAGTATGTAC
>NW_026351246.1:0-324 GCF_001194135.2 Octopus bimaculoides | reverse complement strand
TCTATCTATCTATCTATCTATCTATCTATCTCTAACTATCTATCTCTAACAATCTATCTATCTATCTGTGTGTTCTCTTATTCTTTTACTCTTTTACTTGTTTCAGTCATTTGACAGCGGCCACACTGGAGCACTGCCTTAAAGAGTGTTAGCCGAAGAAATCAACCGCAGAACAAACCTAGTACTTATTGTATTGGTGTCCTTTGCTGAAGCGCTAAGTTATGGGAAAATAAACACACCAGCATTGGTTGTCAAGCAATGGTAGGAAGAAAAACCCAAAGATACACACAAATACACACACACACACACACACACACACACACA
>NW_026351245.1:0-250 GCF_001194135.2 Octopus bimaculoides | reverse complement strand
ACACACACACACACACACACACACACACACACATATATATGTGTGTGTTAAATATACATATATGTATATACATTATATATATGTGTGTGTATGTATATATATATATATACACATCATATATACATATATATATATATCTACATATACTTTTATATATATGTAGATATATATATTTATACACCTCCCCCACATATATATTATATATATATATATATTTACACACACATATATGCTTTTCGTGCCAATTTTT
>NW_026351244.1:0-271 GCF_001194135.2 Octopus bimaculoides | reverse complement strand
ATGAAGATGTTACGCGTTAATTTAATGTGTTAAACTTATCTTTATTAATGCATATCAAATTATACATGGATATATCCAAGATTTACAGAGATATAAGTGTTAGAATTTTTGGTCCGCCCGCGGGTCTTTTTCATTCAAAATTTTTGCCCGCCGCACTAAATAGTTTCCCCACCCCTGTCCTAACTTGTCCCTTGAGGTCTCTGGGTGAGACTTGAAGCCAACTTGTACAAATGCAAAGCAAAAGTCAAACATAAAATAACAACAACAACAA
>NW_026351243.1:0-2785 GCF_001194135.2 Octopus bimaculoides | reverse complement strand
GTGTCGGCGTCACCAGGCACCACGTAAAACATTTCTCTGAAGTCATATAGATCCTGCAATGTGTCCCACATTAAGGTTTCCACAGCTATCTGCGGAGGCCATTCGGGATCCCGCATGCAGGCCATGGTTGCTCCCTTAGGATATTTTTCTAACTCCTTTTCTATCCCTCCCCCTCTGTAGAAGAAGACCAACGATTCTTCGTCCTCCGGTAAAGAGATAGACTTTTCCACCGTCGGCGGCACAAAATTCCCAGCGGCGGTGGTTCAACATCTGTTGGCACCTTTTTCTTTTTTCCGATGGGAGAGGAAGAGTCCTCCGGACTCAATCCCTCTTCCAACTCTACATTTGTTTGAGGTTTCGGCGGGCTACTATTAATGCCCGCCTTTCTCTTTTTCCCTCTTTCTGTTGAAGCCACCGTCTCCTCATTTTTTCCTGCAGAGCAGGACTACTTTTTTTAATGGGTCACTTTCGTGTCTCGGCGACAATCCTTCTTCACATGACCAGGCTCCAGGCATCTGTGACACCTGGAAGGTCGTCCTTCAAGAATTACAGGATACATGGCTCCTGCCATGGTCAGGTAATCTGGAAAGACCAGACTGTCATCGTCTAACTGGGTCCACAACGTTAATATGGCCTTAGCCCCGACCCAGTCAGCAGATGGCAACAATTTAGTGTCTCTTGTGCCACCAAGTCCCCTTTGGATGGTTTCGGCCAACCAACTCTCTTTTAAACCCGGTGGCAACCCGCAGACAAAAGCCCGCTTACATTTCCTCCCACAATAAGAGGGGAGCAACAAGATTCCCCCCCCCCAGGGGCTGACTGGCGAACTTACACGCCATCTCCGGGGTTCCAAACAGCAACCATATACTTGTGTGTGTGTGTGTGTGTGTATGTGTGTTTATATAGAAGTGTGTGTATTGCTGAAAACGTATGGAAGTAAACGAGAATACTAAAGTTGTCAGCAGACAAAATGGATGCCTTAAAATATTGCAGTCATAGAGATAGAAGAAATGATAGTAAGAAGGACATATTAGAAACCCGAGAACATGATTTTATGACCAGCAAGGAATACTATAATCTTAGATGATATTAGAGATGTCATATTAACAATAATATTAACAATGTCTCCTTCCTACAGGATAGAAAATGGGATGACCTGTTTCCATAGAAGAAATACATATTTGCGTTTGTGAATATTTTTCCAGTTTTGGCGTTCATATATTGGTTGTTATGTATGATTTGGCATGTGCCACATCGGCTGTCATTGCATTTAGATACAGTGAATGATTGATCTTTGTTGCTAAGGTCAAACTTTGCTTTTGTTTATAATTTTTTCAAGATTTATGCTCGATCCGTGATTATATCTTTTAATTCATTACTTTGATCAATGATTGGTAGGTTTGCTTTGGCAATGTCGAAGACATTCAGGTGTTGTGTCACTATAAATGGCATGACTTGTTCTTGCTTTCCTCTTCTTTAGGTTGTCCTACGTTGTTGTATGGGTATTTTTATAGCCGGCTGTATGTCATTTTCTATAAGTAGAAACGGGTATATTTGTTCGAGAAAAAATTCTCTTAGATGTGTTAGGCGTTTGTTCCTGGTATTCGTATCTTCTACAATGGCAGTATAGGATGTTGCGTTCTGTATGTGTTGGATGGCACGACTTAAAATTCAGGTATTGATGCGTGTCCGTGTGTTTATAATATATGTCTGTCGTAACGGTGGTGTCCTTTATAATTACCATTATGTCTAGAAATATATATATATATATATATATATATATATATATATGTGTGTGTGTGTGTGTGTGTGTGTGTGTGTGTGTGTGTGTGTGTGTGTGCGCGCACACACTATCACTGGCACTCCGGCTGTTACGATGATGGGGCTTCCAGTTGACCCGATCAACACAACAATCTGCATTTGAAATTACCGTGAGAGTCGCTGAGCACTCCACAGACATGCGTACCCTTAACGTAGTTCTCAGAGAGATCCAGCGTAACACAGGATGTGACAAGGCCGACACTTTGAAGTTCACACTATACACGTACACTATACACTTACAAAAAAAACTTTAAAAATACATATACTCTCTATATTGCTTGCTTTCAAATTCAAAATACAATCTCGTCTCATATTGAGAAGAAATAATTACCTCTCTTTGTAATAGCGGTCAGGTGTATGAGCATACACAGACAGACAGACAGACAGACACGCGCGCGCGTGCACACACACACACTTTTTGGAATATGTCTAAGTATCCCATTTACCGGAGACAATGTCGTATTAGAGCAGTGCTAATGATGCCTGTTGCGAGAAAAACACTTATCCACAGATTTCTTTCATGACTCACGTCAGTCATTCGGCCTTTTCTTGATGGCATGTCCATTGTAGAGAATCTTTGTTCGTGAGATCATTTCCTTTTCTTATTTGCGTTTAGTTCTAATCGCTTCCAGCAATTTCCACTTTTATGGAAACGGAGATAATTTCATTAAATCAAGGATATATTTTGTGATATCTTATATACCTTTATTTGTTTATCTTGATCAAATGCATGCCACCGTCCACTCAATTATTTCTCTTTACTCATTTTCGGATCTATGCTTGCATATGTGTATACTTGTGTATGTGTGAGTGCATATCCATCCATCCATCCATCCATCCACACACACACACGCACGCGTGCAGGCAGGCAGGCAGGCAGGCAGGCACACACACACACACACACACACACTCGTAAACAAGTAACAAATGGAGTGTGGTTCATTATAACTGACTGTTTCATCAT
>NW_026351242.1:0-496 GCF_001194135.2 Octopus bimaculoides | reverse complement strand
AAAGCTTTTTCCTTTTTTTTTTTTACCCCCTTCAAACGAACATGATAAGTATTATATTTTTATATTTGCTACATTTAGTGACTTTTAAAAAATATTAACGGTTTCGATTTGTATGTCCATCTTATGAAGTTCAAAGTCAAGAATTAGGAAATAATAATAATATAAAGGAAATCAGAAAAACTTGGAAATTAAAACAGTGACTTTTTGTTGGAGGCTTTTGAATACATAGCCATCTTTTGCTTTCCTCAGAATCAGTGTTAGTGGTATCAAGCACAGTACAAAGATCAATGGGGACAAGCAGTCCCCTTGGAAGATGCCCCTCCTGAATTCTGCTGTCCCTAAATTTCTTCTGTATGCTGTCAGGTCCGTCCTCCAATTCGCAATACTTTTTCCAAGCAATCGCTCAACATTCGATGCAATACCAAATAGGTTCATACACTCCAAGAATGTCGGATCATATCGTACGTCTTATTCTTCTTCTTCTTCTTCTTCTTCT
>NW_026351241.1:0-561 GCF_001194135.2 Octopus bimaculoides | reverse complement strand
GAACCCTCGACGTCGTAAGCGACGGAGTGCCAACAACAACAACAACACACCAAGGACCGCGTTCTTCGATATGCGTTTCCTTTTTAGAAGATAACGTCTGATTTAATGGAAATTTTGTTGTTATATCGAACAGGAATTCACGTGGCCAGAGAGACACATTCTAGACTACTTGGTCACTCATGGAGTCATCTCCCTTTACAGTTGATGTTAAGATTCCCCCGAGAGGGGAATTGATATTTCTGTATTAAATAGCAGGCTTTCTGAAAAAGAGGAAACTTGTAAATAAAAGGTTAAAGGGGGACATTTTTCTTTCTATAAATCCTGTCATCATCTTGGAGAATTGCCAAAAAAGGGGACACAACGTCGTTTACATTTTCATTTTTTCTTCTTTTCTTCTTTATCCTCCCTCCCCCATGCATATATCACCAACACCTCACCACTTCTCCCCCTCTTTCTCTTTCCTCACACACACATATACGCCACCACTACCACCACCACCCAGGCCAAGCTTTTTCTTGTGAAATGTACTGCAAATAATAGGAAACGAATTTAGGAGTGAAT
>NW_026351240.1:0-236 GCF_001194135.2 Octopus bimaculoides | reverse complement strand
ATATATATATATATACACATATATATAATATAGGTGCGTATGTATGTATATATATATATATATATGTATATATATATTTGTAGATGCATAGTGTGCATATGTAATATAGGAATCTGTATATACTCGTTAATCTTTTACACGTTTCAGTCATTTGACTACAGCCATATATGTTTGTGTGTGTGTGTGTGTGTAGATAGCTAGATAGATAGATAGATAGCTAGCTAGATAGATAGATA
>NW_026351239.1:114-301 GCF_001194135.2 Octopus bimaculoides | reverse complement strand
AGCATGGCCACAGTCAAATGACTGAAACAAGTAAAAGAGTAAATGAGTACATGAATTTTTCTAATTACCACAACCATCACTAATGACTACTACTGCTGTTGCTACAACCACTACTATTACTACTGCTACTACTTCTGCTACTGCTGCTACTACTACCATTACTACTACAACTACTACTGCTGCTGCT
>NW_026351239.1:0-104 GCF_001194135.2 Octopus bimaculoides | reverse complement strand
TACTGCTGCTACTACTACCATTACTACTACAACTACTACTGCTGCTGCTGTTGATGCTGCTGCTACTACTACTACTACTACTACTACTACTATTACTACTACTG
>NW_026351238.1:0-240 GCF_001194135.2 Octopus bimaculoides | reverse complement strand
TCGGCAAAAGAGACCGATAGAATAAATACCAGGCTTACAAAGAATAAGTCGGTGCTCCAGCACGTCTACAGTCTTTTTTAAGGGGAAGCATAAATTTTACAATGTAGTCTGCGACACTCGTTTCTGATTTAGGTCAATGCTTGGAAATTGGAGCAGGACTTTGTTGATATCATAAACTCTAGTTCTTGTGTGGGCTCATACGGCTGTAAAGATCAATTATTGATCAATAAAGCCATAACT
>NW_026351237.1:0-235 GCF_001194135.2 Octopus bimaculoides | reverse complement strand
CCTTGGCGGAATTTGAACTCAGAACGTAGCGGCAGACGAAATACCGTTAAACAATTCGCCCAGCGTGCTAACGTTTCTGCCAGATCGCCGACTTAGACTCTGAAGAGATTCTGCTAAGCATTTGGTCCGACGTGTTAACGATTCTACCAGCCGGCCATCTTAATACACACACAAATTTATAATATCGCTTTTAGCTTAAAACCTTGTTTCTTTCTAAATGGAATTAAAAACAAAA
>NW_026351236.1:0-287 GCF_001194135.2 Octopus bimaculoides | reverse complement strand
TTCCAGTTCGTTGCTTCACAGCGTTCAATATACACATAATTTTCACGTCTAGCCGTATAGCCTTTCCGTTTGTTTTCCTGTCTTGTTTTCTGTCCGCCACTATATTCCTCCATGGTACAAATTTAATTTGTGGTCCGTGGGAAGAGCCATTTTAACGATGCGTCCTACCCTACTCTTCGAAACGCCTGTGTTAGAATGGGTGGGGGCAGCTGATGAAGGCAAATGTTCTCTATGTGACCTGTGTGTTTTCTGTACTCTGGTTATTATCATTTTTTTGTCTACGTTTT
>NW_026351235.1:0-479 GCF_001194135.2 Octopus bimaculoides | reverse complement strand
AGTATATTAATATTTTCTGGCAAACAGTGCTTGAGCTCTTTATAAAGGCACAGTAAAAATTGTTATGTTCTTTTGCAAATATTATTTTCTTCAGTGGCTGTTACAGTCTTCTTGATAATTATATCTGCTATCTTTCTCTCGAATCTGTAGCCTAAATTTAGTTTAGGATGCAGAAATTTTTCAATAGAAGCATCTGGATCAAAAGGATCAGTTCTACATGTTGGCAACGGATTTGATCAAATTTGAAAGATCTTCAAGTAATTTTGTTTTGTCGACAGTGTTTGATTCAAACAGTTTATTCACTTCCTGAACATGTTTTAAAATTGGATGCAAAAATAAAAGGTAAAGTTCATTCCTAGAATCACAAAACATTTCATGTAACGTTTGTGCTGTAAAGCATTTTTCTTTTGTAGTTGTAGCTTGGAAGTAAGTTTGCAATTCAAACCATTGGCTTAAAATTCTATTTACAGCTGGTTCTA
>NW_026351234.1:0-336 GCF_001194135.2 Octopus bimaculoides | reverse complement strand
TATATATATATATATATATACATACATGTACACAGATTCACTTTATATAAATATGTTTATGTGTACCAGTGAGTACACACACAAAGGTTGTCATATGTATACTACCCACGACGTATATGTATATATATATATATATATATATATATATATATATATATATATATATACATACATATGCGTGTGTGTGTGTGTGTGTGTGTATGTTTGTCTTCGTTTCTATATATGTACATAGCTACCTCTCCCTCCTTCTCTCGCTCTATATATGTATCTCCCTGTTTATTTATACACACACACGCCCACACGCACACTCTCACACAAATGCAAACACACGCACAC
>NW_026351233.1:0-215 GCF_001194135.2 Octopus bimaculoides | reverse complement strand
TATATACAAATACAAATGATTGTATGTATGTATGTATGTGTGTATGATTATGTTTATGAAGACATGTATAGGTATATCGATATATTATAAATGTGTATTCTACAAACAACCATACACAGACATACATATATATACACACGCGCATACATAGTTATATGCTCACATATATAGTACATGTATACATACATATATACACGCATACATACATACATACA
>NW_026351232.1:0-240 GCF_001194135.2 Octopus bimaculoides | reverse complement strand
CTAACGAAAGAATGAACCAACGAATGAACAAAGGAACGTACGTACGTACGCACGAATGTGCGTACGTACGAACGAGTCAACGAACGAAAGTACGTACTTATGTACGAATGAATGTTCGCTCGGTCGTTCGTTCATTCGTACGAAATTAAGTACTTTCGTTCGTGCATTCGTTCGTACGTACGCACATTCTTCCGTCCGTACGTACGTTAGTTTGTTCATTCGTTGGTTCATTCTTTCGTT
>NW_026351231.1:0-376 GCF_001194135.2 Octopus bimaculoides | reverse complement strand
TCTATCTATCTATCTATCTATCTATCTATCTATCTATTTGTGTCTGTCTGGCTGTCTGTTGCTTTCTCTCTCTCTGTATATATATATACATATATAAAGAAATGTTATTCTGTATATTTCGTTATTCTTTATATTTCTCATTTTGTTCCCTTCTAGTGTTTTGCGAAATTTTTCTGGAGAACATTATTTTTCTTTGTGGTTGGGTCGTTGATGACCTCTTTCTAGCATATTGAATGTCCACTTAGTGGTCATCACTTATACACATGTAATACAATTTTTTCTGAATTTTCAGATTTGTGTATATGCTAGGCCACTTGGTTTTGAATTGAATTTATATTCATCACACTATCTATATAAATATACAATATATATATAT
>NW_026351230.1:0-449 GCF_001194135.2 Octopus bimaculoides | reverse complement strand
ATGTTTGTGTGTGTGTGTGTATGTGTGTATGTGTGTGTGTATGTATGTATATATAGATATATACTCACACGCACATATATACAAGGTGCGATGAGTAAATTGTCGGCATTATATATTTTTTATTTCGCAGATGCGCATTGTTTGTTTTTGAGTTTGTCGACTACAGAGTATAGTAGGGTCAGTTGGGTACCGTCTGTCAGAAAATCAGCACCATGACGCAATTCAATCTGTCAGAAAATTGGAAACGACATATATACATATATATATATGCATATCATATATACATATATACATATATATATATATATGGGTATATTTGTGTGTGTGTTTGTGTGTGTATGTGTGTGTGCATGCATACACACACACGCGCGCACACACGGAGACACGCAAATATATATCATCATCATCATCATCCAACGTCCGTTCTCCATGCTGGCATGGTTTGGACG
>NW_026351228.1:277-385 GCF_001194135.2 Octopus bimaculoides | reverse complement strand
TTTTTTCTTTTCATTACATGTTTTGGGTAATTTCTGGTAGGAAGGTTTTGGTCTCGGGCTGCAGTTAAAAATTCCTCAGTCTCTGCTTTGAGTCCTGAGCTTCTCAGC
>NW_026351228.1:0-132 GCF_001194135.2 Octopus bimaculoides | reverse complement strand
TTCTTCATAGTTGTTAGGTGGTATGACTCTTTTGTATTTGTCAGTTTTTTGTTTTGTTCGTGTTTTGTGGCTATTTGTATTAATTTTACTTGCTTCTGAAGTAGCTATTTTTGCAGTCCTATGGTGGTTATT
>NW_026351227.1:0-822 GCF_001194135.2 Octopus bimaculoides | reverse complement strand
TATATATGCTTACAGAAATACACACACACACATATATACTTATATATACACACGCGCTCATTTTTATTTATATACATGTATACATACACACAAACGGGCGTGTTTAAGGCTCTAATTCCTTGCATGCTTACATATGTATAGATGCGTGTGTGTGTGTGTGTGTAGATAGATAGATACATAGATAGAGAGAGATAGAGAAGGGAAAGCGATAGAGAGGCAGGCACATACGTATAGCTATAAAGATTGACACAGCACACCCAGTTATTTATATAGTCCTATACCGTGAGAGTAAAAGAGAAAGCTAATTTAGTTAATTCAGAAAATAAAACGAAAGAAAACGATGTCACTGCACCCCTCTTCTCACGTACATGTATATATCTATATAGGAGCAAGAGAGAGAGAGAGAGATCAGGCCGATTAAATTAATTATCAACAAAACGACCGAAAGAACGATAGCACTCTCTTGCCCTCTCTCCTTCTCAACCTCTATCTCTGTGAACCTGTATGTACACATACACACACCAGCTCCTTTAAAACCGTCCAACTTTTGCCAGTATGCAAAACGGGTGTGTTAAATAATGATGTGCATGAAGAGAGACAGAGGAAACTAATTGAGCAGAGAGATATAGAAAGATATAAACAACCATCTCATATTTCGTTCTGTTACTCACCCTATGTTCACCATAGTGACAACAGACATTCCTTACATCACAATGTATATTAAACATATACACGCCTGAATTCCTACTGATCAAACTGCCTCTCCCTTGTAAGTTAAAACTTCTGCTTTCTAATTTATTCATAAATATTTCAAAAAATTTT
>NW_026351226.1:0-263 GCF_001194135.2 Octopus bimaculoides | reverse complement strand
CTGTGTATACATATTCAGGGTTTTGTATAAACTAGAGGTGTTTCTATTGAGTTTTTTGTGTACATATACGCATTATCATTTCTATTTTTACTTTTACCCTTATTTTTACTCTTATTTTTACTCTTATTACTATTACTTTAAAAAAAATATATCAATATGCATTTACGTATGATTTTTTGGATGTATGTACAATTTTGTGCACAGATGTATTTATTTATAAAAAAATATATGTCTATATTTAGATGTATGTGTGTGTGTAAATA
>NW_026351225.1:0-323 GCF_001194135.2 Octopus bimaculoides | reverse complement strand
GCGCTTAGCTTTTTCTGCGGGTGTTTCTAGTTTGTCTAATTCTTGAATTTTTTGTAATTGGAATTCACTTAGATATTCCTTTACCTGTTTTGTTACTGAGTAAGATGCTTTCTTGCTTTCATGTTTTGAGACAAGTTTTAGCATCCAGTCCTCAGAGTTTTTCAGATAGGTGTCTAGGCCAATTGTGGCTACCTTCATTGTTAATGCCAGTCGTAGAAGTCCACGGCCTCCCTCTTTTCTTGGCAGATAAAGATGTTCTATATCTGCCTTAGTGGGGTGCATTCTATGCATTGTCAACAGTTTTCGTATTTTTCTGTCAACAT
>NW_026351224.1:0-439 GCF_001194135.2 Octopus bimaculoides | reverse complement strand
AAAAAAAAAAAGACAGCAACAACAACAACAACAACAACAACGACAGTGGCAACCACAACAACAGCAGCAGCACTTGCACCAGATAAAAAAAAACAAAATTGAGTTTGAATACCATCAGATTAAATAAATAAGTTCCATGCTGTAAATAAGATAGTGGAGGATGAGTTTGGTGAAACATAACATGGTAGAAAATAACTGTTAATCCATAGGTCATACAAGATGTTGTTTATGTGGAAATGGAAGTGGAAGTGATGATGTTTCAGTGAATGAGAGATAAAAACAAATAAGCTCTAATCCAGTGATTCTCGAGGTGGGGTGTTTGCCCTGCTGGTGCAGCATGGTTGTGTGTTGGCACTCCGTCGCTTATGACGTCGAGGGTTCCAGTTGATCAATTCAACGGAACAGCCTGCTCGTGAAATTAACGTGCAAGTGGCTGAGC
>NW_026351223.1:0-508 GCF_001194135.2 Octopus bimaculoides | reverse complement strand
ATATATATATATATGTGTGTGTGTGTGTGTGTGTGTGTGTGTACAATGTATACCACTTTTATCCCGAGAAACACCACGTATCTCTGCCAGTATATAATAAAATAACAGGCATGGTCGTTCACACTTCAGTGTGACACGAGTTTCAGAAATAAGATAGTCTTCCACTCCCGAATTTCAAACCTCTCGTTATGTAAGTTTTGTAAGACCAAATCGGCTTTAAGCACCTCTCAACATTTTTCCACTGTCTTTGTCTTTAAATTAATGGTTCTGTAGATGATAGTTTTTTTTTCGATGTTTATCTTAAAGTCCGCGGGCGTTTGAAGATGGACTGTAACGTCCTTTTTACTTAGCATCTCCAACTTTCAGACTACGCTGAAAACAAATATTCCTTAGCGGCAAAACAACCCATCTAAACTGTTTTGCTCAACAACAGCGGCAGTAAATCTCTACCACCAAATTTTTGGCACCAAATCGTCCGTAACCCATGATATAAAGGAATCTATTTACG
>NW_026351222.1:0-244 GCF_001194135.2 Octopus bimaculoides | reverse complement strand
ATAGATAGATAGATAGATAGATAGATTAATAGAGAGATAGATAGATAGATAGATAGATTAATAGAGAGATAAGGACGGAGGTCCGGCTATATTTTTAAGGAATCCGTGGTTCCGGGTTCGATTCCACTCAGTCGAAACGGCCAATCTTATGTACATAGACACAGGCATACACATAAACACACACAGATATAAGTATATTTACATGATAATACACACACACACACACACACACACACATATATAT
>NW_026351221.1:0-788 GCF_001194135.2 Octopus bimaculoides | reverse complement strand
TATATATATATATGTATATATTTGTGTGTACGTACGTTTTTGTTTAACAGATAACTATCCCCAAATTCAAATTAGGAATGTTTAAGTTCAAATGCCAATACCGTTGGCCGAATAATATTACTATAGTTGGCAACGTTGATAATTACTGTTGATGAATACTAGAATCTTCGATGGTGGTTAGTGATAGTCCGTGGCAGCATAAATAAAAGCGTAATTTTCGTGCCTAAAGTTTTTAGATAGAGATTTCTAGAAGTTTTGGTGGGTTTATAAAAACCCTGAAGTTCTGTTCCCTTGGGGATTATATTATGCATTGTAGGCAGAGACTGTGAGTCTTTACACCTAAGTCAATTAATTCTCTAAGAGATTTTTCCATTTGTAAACCTTTACTATATTCTCATTTATTTGGGATATATCAGCTGCTAACTTTTGACAACTCATTATAACTTGATTCACAGATATACCACGGTACAACAAATTGTACATTTTGTATAATGAAAATTGTTAGTGTTAGTCATAAACATTGTTGGAAATAATTTTCTTTTTCTTATTAATTATTCAACATGTTGAACAAAACACTACTACTACATACAGTTATGTATACATGTATGTATGTGCATGTGTGTACCCTTACGTACACACGCGCATATATATATATATATATATAAATATAAATACATATGTAAATATATATATATATATATAAATGTATATGTATATATAAATATATATGAATATATTCATAAGCGCATATATATATATATATATATATATATATATATATATATATA
>NW_026351220.1:1211-1943 GCF_001194135.2 Octopus bimaculoides | reverse complement strand
TATATATATATATATATATATATATACATATGAGTCACACAAACACACACACACACACATACACATATAATTTTATGAGAATTAGTCGAGAATAAGGTACATGTTACTGGCGGTCTAAATCAATTATATGGATTGATTTTTTTTTAATGTTGCATGCTCTGGCTTTAAGTACCAGAAGCGTGCATATGTGTGTGCGTGTCCGCCTGTATATATGTGTGTGTACGCGTGCTCGCGCGTGTGCCTGTGTATGTATTTATATATATACCATATATACATATATATGTGTGTATGTATTTATGTATGCATGCATATGTTTGTTCGTATCTAAGTATGTTTATATGCAATTAATTTTTCTTGATTCCTACATTACATCATTCGGTTAAGATTGCTTTTCACGAATGCTCACGTTGATTTATATCCGCAAAAAAAAGCAAAGAAAAATAAAGAAAAACAATTTTTGTGATTCTTGAGGATTCTTCAAAAGGATTTATCATCGTCTGCTTGTCAGAATTTAACAATTTCAAGAAATTACAAATATCTTTAACGAAAGTTGTTGAGTTAAACATAAATAATGATTCTTATTTACCTCAACGCTTGTTATTCCCCACCTCTATCTATCTATCTATCTATCTATCTATCTATCTATCTATCTATCTATCTATCTATCTATCTATCTATCTATCTATCTATCTGTCTGTCTGTCTATCTATCTATCTATCTATCTATCTATCT
>NW_026351220.1:0-658 GCF_001194135.2 Octopus bimaculoides | reverse complement strand
CTTTGCCGAGGCTTTGAAGCCCAGAAAAAGAATATTGAATATATCGAAAGAGAAATTACTCGCATGCAAAAGCATGCTAAGTAAAACGGACGTTACAGTCCATCTTCAAACACCTGCGGACTTTAAAATAAACATAGAAAAAAAAACTATCATCTACAGAACCATAAATATAAAGACAAAGACTCCGAAAAAATTCACTCAAGAAAAGGTTGAGAAGTGCCTAAGGAACCTATGGTCTTATAAAACTTATATAACGAGAGGAACGAAGTTCGCAACAATAGAGGTAAGACTCGACAGCGAGCAGCGAGCCAAGGACCTCTCCACAAAGTCATTACAACACGAGAACCTGCACATGATCCCTACGTACCTTGGTCGTAGGGTTACGAAGATAATGATTTCGAATTTGCCTCCTGAAATTGGGGAAGAATGGCTCGTATCTGCCATATATCTAGGCATAGAGGAGGAGATAAACATTTTAGAAGCATCTGCCGTGTACAATGAAAACTGGAGTGGCCAGGAATTTCAACTCCTGGTACAAGTTGATCCAGCAAATTATGACAAAATTCCACACAGAATCCAATTAACGGAAGATTCAAGTTTCCATGTTGCCGTCGAAGGCAGAAAGCCAGTTTGCTACGTTTGTAGTAGCAAAACTCAC
>NW_026351219.1:0-256 GCF_001194135.2 Octopus bimaculoides | reverse complement strand
CTGCATACATATAGATATGTTCCCTCACACTGACAAATAGGTAACCTCAGACACACACAAACAACCCTCCCCATACATACATACACACACACATACTGACTTGTACCGTTGAATTAAATAAAATACGGGTGGATGTCTAAGCGTCGCATACAATACCGTCCCACAGTATTTATTCCGACTCACCAGGTTTTACGATTTTATCATTCATTAATTTTGGAGTTGTAATAAAATAAAAATATAAGTGTAGTCCTGTGGA
>NW_026351218.1:0-410 GCF_001194135.2 Octopus bimaculoides | reverse complement strand
ATATATATATATATATATATATATATATATACACACAGACATGTCAGCAGTAAAGGTAGTAGCAGCTGAAATTACGTAGGTGTCCGTAAGAGCCCACCCGGGTTAAGAGTTCAGGAGTGTAACAAGCCCCTAAAATTGTCTTTATTCAAGCCGTTACTTCCCTAACAAAATTACATTCCTGTATTTTGTCTGTTTATCTCATCAACATATCTTCATAACATCTCTGTTTTTCTCCTGTCTGTCTCTCTGTCTCTTTGCCTGTCTGTCAGTCTTTTCTTGTCTGTCTGTCTGTTGTCGGGCCCTGTGCTGGTGCATTGATGCCAAAACATGCTTGAATTTATATGCGTATATCTGCATGTATATATTTATGTCTATACGTCTATATGTATATGTATATATATATGTATATA
>NW_026351217.1:0-229 GCF_001194135.2 Octopus bimaculoides | reverse complement strand
AATTTTTTTGCACACTAGCTTCCTGATAAAATTCTTGTAAAAGATTTTATTCTTTTTTTGATTTTATTAACAAAAATATATATCCGGAATATATTCAATGCTGAATTTTATTCCGTTTTTTTACACGAGTACCGAGAACAACTCAGAAAAATTCCCGCTTTTTTACCGATGTACGTGGATAAACATCATTCCCTTTGCCGGGCCGGATTCATGCGTGTTCGTTTTCGTA
>NW_026351216.1:0-1322 GCF_001194135.2 Octopus bimaculoides | reverse complement strand
GTTGATGATAATGTGCTTGATGCTGCTGCTGATGATGATGAAGGTAGTGGTGGTGGTGGTGGTGGCGGTGGTGGTAGTGGTGATGATGATAATGTCAATGTGGTTGATGATGATGATGATTATGATAACAATAAAGTTGTTGATGATGATGATGATGGTGGTGATGATGTGTCAATGAGGTTGATGATGATGGCGATTACGATGACGATGATGATGATGACAATGTTGATGACAATGACAATGATGATGATGATGATGATGATGATGATGAAGATGATGACGACATGGTGATAATGATGATGACACAATGATGATGATAACACAATGATGATGATGATGATGATGATGATGATGGTGACGATAACGGTGACGATGACGATGACGGTGATTATGATGACGATGATGATGATACGATGACGACGATGACGACGATGATGACGACGACCTTGAATTAACCCTTTTGACATTATTCTGTCTGAGACTGCCTCTGATGATTCTATGATACAAACTTCATGTTTTAAAGAAATCTAAATTACAACCTATTAAAATTCCATGTTAATTTATGTCTCAAACTAGTTTAATAACAACAAAATTATTTCACTAAAAATTTTTCATTATTATCAAAATTAAATAAAAACAAAAGCAGTGAATTTTACCAGAAATATGATAATGAAAAAGTTAACCGTTTTGATACCAAAATGCATGAGAATTACCCTGGGTTTATGATCCAAATTTTCTGCTTTCATCAAAATTTAATGTTAATTTATGTTCACAAAGTGATCTAAATTAAAACCTTCCATTGAAATTTTGCGTTAATTTGTTTCACACCAGTAAAATGCAAAGTTATTTTACTAAATTCTTCATAATTATCAAAATTAATTGAAACAAAGGTAATTAATGTATTTTAGCACCAGAAATATGGTAGCAAAATGGTTAAAACGATTTGCGAAGAGTTGTTGAGGCAAGTGAAATCGAAATTGAAATCGAACCAAATCCGACGACTGGCACCCATGCCAATGGAGCGCTAACAGCACCATCCAAGCGTGATCATTGCCAGAGCAGCTGTCTGGCTTCCATGCCAATGGCACGTAAATAACACCATTTGAGCGTGATCATTACCAGCGTCGCCTTACTGGCACTTGTGCCTGTGGCATGTGAAAAGACATTCGAGCGAGGTCATTGCCAGTGCCGCTGGACTGGCTCCTGTGCAGGCAGCATGTAAAAAACAGCATTTGAGCATGGCCATTGCCAGTACAGCCTGACTGGCCCTCATCCCTGTGGCACGTAAAAGCACCCACTACACTCTTGGAGTGGTTGGCATT
>NW_026351215.1:0-1009 GCF_001194135.2 Octopus bimaculoides | reverse complement strand
TATATATATATATATATATATATATATGATGATGATATATATATATATATGCATATATAAATATATATACACATATATATATATATATAATAATGTAATAATAATGATATAACACAAGGATGGAAGTTAATAGGCTTTAATAATGGATTACAACATACATCTCTGCACTCTACATCAGCTTTAAGTTACTGGGTTCATATTCATAAAGCATTATGGAAGATTACTCTTAATAATTACTATGTGTTCGAATCTATCTTAAACATGTACAATACTTTCCACCAATCAAATAATTAAATTCTGGTGGTAGGTGGTACTTACGAATAACAAAAAAAAAAAAACTCACCACAATGAGAATGTATATATATATGTATGTATATGTATTTATATGTGCATGTATGCATATACATATACATACATACATACATGCATGCATACATATATATATATATATATATATATATATATATATATATACACATACATACATACATACATACATATATATATATATATATATATATATATATATATATATATATATATATATATATATATATATATATATATATACGCGCACATATATATACATATATTAGTTTTAAATCTCTGAGTGATATATATATACAGTAACAGTATTGAATAGTAATGTTTATATGTGGCAGTCCTATAAAGGATGATGTTACTGCTGTTTCCTGGGGCCAACTCATGAAAACATCTTTCCCAGTTGGCTATTGACACACATTTTGTGCCCATATAGCAGTTTGCAAAGGAGGTCATTGCTCCTATCTCTAGCTTTACGGGATACTCTCAGACCATAGGTTTTTAGGTGGTTACCCATCCTCAGTGTGAGATAATCACAAGCTAGTGATGAAAGCTCTCTCCACTTGCAAATGCTATATCCGTATATATATAAAAGGCAAGATGTGTGTGTGTGTGTACAGGAATGTAATTTATGCATGTCCACAAATTAGCACGTATATATATATATATATATATATATATATATATA
>NW_026351214.1:0-417 GCF_001194135.2 Octopus bimaculoides | reverse complement strand
TACATGTAAACAACAATTAAATTAAACTGCAACAATTTCTTAGAAATCTATACACATACTTGCGCAAGGGGAGCTTCGATAATTTCACAAGATAAAATATTTCACCGAGTAGAAAATCAAGAAATTCTCAACGAATCTATTTATTTAATAGCAGCATGAAACATAGTAAAAAAGAAACGTAGTAAAAAGCCCAAGTGGTGTAACTCTACATGCAAGAATAACAGTAGATAAAACACATCTCTATCATGTAAGACACCTAAAGCTCCACGAGGCTCCGGCAGGGGATGGTGGCGAACCCTGCTGTATTCTTTCACCACAACTTTCTCTCACTGTTTCTTCCTGTTTCTGTTCTACCTGTAATTCAAAGAAAGGGTCAGCCTTTTCACACTGTGTCACGCTGAATATCCCCGAGAACTA
>NW_026351213.1:0-249 GCF_001194135.2 Octopus bimaculoides | reverse complement strand
TGTATTTGTTTTTATTTATTTATTTGTTCATGCGTGTTTGTTTTTTTATTTTTTTTATTTTTGTGTTTAATTAAATTTTGTTAACGTATGTAGTATTTAATTCCATTTGTTTATCTATGTATTGTATTATATTTTGTTCATATTGTTATTGGTTTATGGGGAACGTATTGTCACATGTGGTTTGTGGTTTGTTCGGGGCGTGTGTTAGTGTTCCATTCTAGTTTCCTATTCAGGCTAGTTTTCTCTTCT
>NW_026351212.1:0-430 GCF_001194135.2 Octopus bimaculoides | reverse complement strand
TATATATATACATTTATATACATATATCTATATTTATATGAATGTATCTGTATATATACTTACGAGTGAGTAAGTGCGTACGTATATATTTCTGTCTACATAAACACAAACATGTATATTTATATGAACATGTATGTGTACACAGAAATATGTATATGTGTGTGTGTGTTTGTGTCTATGTGTGTTTTGTGTGTGTATTTATGCGCACGAGCGCGCGCGCGTGTGTGTGTGCATTTAACTATATTAAAAGTATATTATTATTTAAAGTTATGCTGTTGGTTAAAAAATTTGCAAATTTCATAAAATATTTATATACTACACCTGCTTTGATACATCATAAATACATGCATATATATGTATGTATACGGATATAGGTATAGATATAGATATATATGCTCATATATATATATATATATATATATATATCAAT
>NW_026351211.1:0-218 GCF_001194135.2 Octopus bimaculoides | reverse complement strand
ATATATATATATATATATACTACATACATATATACATATACGTACACACGTATATATTATATGCATACATGTATACATATATATATATATATATACATATACATATATATGTATGTATACTGTATATATATATTTATTTATTTATATACATATATACACATACGTACACACGTATATATTATATGCATACATACACACACACACACACACACACACAC
>NW_026351210.1:0-210 GCF_001194135.2 Octopus bimaculoides | reverse complement strand
ATAGAACTCCTGACCCCGAGGATGTCCTCAACTATCCAATAGAGGTACTAAATTCCTTTGAGCCCCCTGGACTACCCCCACACATTCTGAAACTTAAAATTGGTGCTCATTCGAAATTTGGTCCCGCTGAAACAATGCAATGGGACACGTTTGATCATTAAGAGGTCACAGTAATCACAGGGTGTGATCATTAAGAGGCCACAGTAATCA
>NW_026351209.1:341-616 GCF_001194135.2 Octopus bimaculoides | reverse complement strand
TTGGTAAGCAAGCTACTTACCACACAGCCACTCCTGCGCCTATATGCTAAACAAAAGTAAAGAGTAACCCCTCACATTAATGTAACGTTGCTTTTATTGAAACTGAACATATAAACAAACATTAACATGATGTGTGTGTACAGACAAACCTCAAACGCATATATGTGTGTATGTGTGTGTATATATATATTTATGTGTATGCATATAAATATATACGTGTGTGTGTGTATGTATGTATATACATATATATATATATGTATGTATATACATATATA
>NW_026351209.1:0-181 GCF_001194135.2 Octopus bimaculoides | reverse complement strand
ATATATATATATATATGTGTGTGTATATATATATCTAAATGTATGTATACATATGTATATATGTGTATATATATGTATATATATATATGCATGTATGTATATATATACATGTATGTATGTATATATATGTTTATATATATGTATATATATATGTGTGTGTTTGTGTGTGTGTGTGTGTGTG
>NW_026351208.1:0-230 GCF_001194135.2 Octopus bimaculoides | reverse complement strand
GGTATGCTGATTGGTGTGTTCGTCTGTTGGTTTTTCACAATATGTATATTGGTGTCTCTAATGTACGTTCCGTACGTCTAAGCTGAGGTTGTGCAATGTGCAGTATGTTTGTCTGAATGCATCTCAAATCTTTGTGTATATCTGCATATGTATGCATCTAAGGTGGGCTTGCGAATGTATGCACATATCTCTCTCTCTCTCTCTCTCTCTCTCTCTCTCTCTCTCTCTCT
>NW_026351207.1:0-327 GCF_001194135.2 Octopus bimaculoides | reverse complement strand
TGTGTGTGTGTGTGTGTATGTGTGTGTGTGTGGAGAGAGAGAGAGAGAGAAAGAGCGAAAGACAGAGAGAGTGCGATTTCTACCTTTCTTTCCAGCTATCAATTTATTCGTTTCTATTCGTATTATTTCTATATTATCCATCTGTTCTATCTATCTAGCCATCCAGTTACCTCTTTTGTCTATTACGTTTTATCTCTCTATTCTATTCAATTGTCTATCTGTCTTTATATTGATCTATTTATCTGTTCATCTATCTAACTAGCTATTCATCTACCTACCTATCTATCCATCCGTCCACCTATCTATCTATCTAGCTAGCTAGCTATC
>NW_026351206.1:204-349 GCF_001194135.2 Octopus bimaculoides | reverse complement strand
CCGCGAGTCATAGGACCACTGGGCCATTGCGCCTCCACCAAATAAATAAATAAATAAATAAATGAATAAAGGTAAAAACTTGTTTACTACTTACACCATTGTTTTGAGAGGGTTCTTGGGATGGTAAGAAAAGGAAGAAAAGAAA
>NW_026351206.1:0-102 GCF_001194135.2 Octopus bimaculoides | reverse complement strand
TTTATATTCTTTGAGTCATATTCAGAATATATTCCTGTCATAGATTTATTTGTTTATTTCTGGTAAGGTGTAGTTCTGCATGAGAATACATTAGTATAATAT
>NW_026351205.1:0-235 GCF_001194135.2 Octopus bimaculoides | reverse complement strand
CAGTTGAAAACTGGGGTCGATGTAATCGACTCATCCCCTCCCGCAAAACTGCTGCCCCTGTGGTAAGATTTAAAACCACCACCATCATCATCATCATCAGCATCGTCATCATTAACCCTTTAGCATTCAGATTTCTTTGTCAACTGTAATGCTTATTAATTCATTGTTTTTAATTAATCAGGCATTATCTCAAAGCTTTGAGATTTCAATGACAGGATTGTTTATTTTTAGAATG
>NW_026351204.1:0-260 GCF_001194135.2 Octopus bimaculoides | reverse complement strand
AACAACAACAACAACACCATCACCACCAGTTCTACCATGACCACAACGACACCACCATCACAACCTCCACCACCACCACCATCATCATCATCATCACCATCATCATTATCATCATCATCGTCATCGTCATCATCGTCATCGTCGTCCTCGGCGTCGTTGTCGTCATCAACAATAGGTTTTCCTACAACGAAATACAAGAACTATCAAAATCAAAGTCATACAAGAACCAAATAAAGAAAAGACAAAAATAGAAATAAGAA
>NW_026351203.1:0-341 GCF_001194135.2 Octopus bimaculoides | reverse complement strand
GCGACATACCAGTTGCAGAGCACTGCGCTAGAGTAATACTTATTTGAACCACAAACGGAATAATATTTATTTGAACCACAAACTTTGTCGTATATTCCGTGAGTCAGCTAGAGTTATCCACCTTGTTTAAAGATGAACTATGATACCTGCTTGAACTGAGAGAATTACAGGAATAATTCTTATAGAGATGTTCATTAAGACCAGTTTTACATGCATAACACATCCGCCTCATATTTCCGAAGAAGAAACATTCAGGTAAGTCATACTGAAGTGGCATTGAACCCAGCTCCGCTACTACTACTACTGCTGCTGCTGTTGCTGTTGCTACTACTACTACTACT
>NW_026351202.1:0-281 GCF_001194135.2 Octopus bimaculoides | reverse complement strand
TCCTTCGCGCTCTATGAATAGACAACATTAAGGGATGCAACTAAATACCATAAGCCATTTTTTATCGAACTCTATATATCATTTCTGCTACTTCACCGCCTAAAATAATAACATTTCTGGAATACTTGTGTCTCTGAGACGAAGTTTGTGAAAATAACGTGAAAAATGAAATTCCTGAGACGAATGACGCCGTATATTTTATTAATGGACTGCAACTGCGTTAAGTACACTTCATTTAGACCTCCCTCTCTCTCTCTCTCTCTCTCTCTCTCTCTCTCTCT
>NW_026351201.1:0-479 GCF_001194135.2 Octopus bimaculoides | reverse complement strand
ATAAATGATTAAGATTCAGTTGAATTAGTTACTTAAGTTGAGGCACAAGTTAGTTGAATAAAATCAAATAACAGGATGTCAGGTAATAATGCAATACAACCGTTTCAGGCAGCTCCATCTGATCGAACACTGCAAGCATTACATCAATTTAAATGCAATGCCATCTTCAGTTGCATAAAATATGAATTTTCAACAGACAAGATATATTAATATAATTTCTCTCAAATATTTTATCAGAGCTGAAAGGGTAAAAGAGTTCCATGTTGCTACTATTGCAGCAGAAATTATCTGAGAAAAATTATATCAATATATCTTGTCGTTTGAAAATCCATATTTTTGCAACTGAAGATGGCACCATATTAAAGTTGACGTAATGCTTGCATTGTTCGATCAAATGGAGCCGCCTGAAACGGTTGTATTGCATTAACAACTGACATCGTCTTTACTTATTTGATATATATATATATATATATATATAT
>NW_026351200.1:0-595 GCF_001194135.2 Octopus bimaculoides | reverse complement strand
ATATATATATATATATATATATATATATATATACATACACATACATACATCTATCTACATAACAGCCCACTTACTATTCTACTCTACCTGTGTAAACTGTGGGTATGGGGGTATGATATCTACTATGTATATTTCCTATTTAGCATAGGGAAAATTACATTTATGAGGACGTACTCCCATATTTGTCTCAGTGTTGGGTCCTTTTGGGTGCAATGCAAGTGCAGTTTATTGCCCAATGATTAAAGGGTACTCTTAAATGGGCCGGTTATACTGCACTGCATAGGCCATAGTTATGGTCTCACTTGGCTTGCTTAAGTATCCAAGACAACCAACATGCCGAACACATAGAAAACCTAGCAACACAAGCTTCCTTAACCCTTTTGTTACCAACCAGGCCGTAGCTGGCCCCAAAATTTTTTGGTTCATAGACCAACCCGGCTGTAGCTGGCCAAGAATACCCATTGTTATTTAAATGTATATTTGAACCCAAATCTCGTTAGTACATTCGTTAAAACACCAGATTTCACTTTGCAAACAGTTGAGTAATTGTATCCAACATTGTTTGGCGTGATATTTGAACTCAGTGAATTTTGGA
>NW_026351199.1:0-390 GCF_001194135.2 Octopus bimaculoides | reverse complement strand
AGAATAGCCTGGGCAAAGTTTAGAGAGCTCTTACCCCTGCTGGCGACAATCAACTAAAAAAGAAAGCCTTACAACAAAAAAACTCTTATGATGTAAGTATGTTCATAATTCAAAAGACGATGAAATTAATAGGGAAAGTCTGAAGGCTGTTTTGCGTAACATTATCAAGCGTATGTAAATTTCATCTGTCTAATTGACTATACAAATGCTTGTGCAAAACAACTTTTTGCGCTGCCCTGATTATACATAGCAGGGTAATTCCTTTTCGCAGGAGCTAGGACGGCAATTTCTGATGAAGCAATTGCTGGCGATCTGTTGCAACACAGTTTTGCCCGAATTCTATCAGATTAGGCAGATGTTGATACACCATTTTGCATTATGTTCAAAGTA
>NW_026351198.1:0-465 GCF_001194135.2 Octopus bimaculoides | reverse complement strand
ATATATATATGTATGTATAAATAGAAATGTGTGTATGTATATATATATATATATTTATATATATATATGCATGCATGCCTGTACACACATGCACACACATATATTTATAAATTGCATAGATATTTGAATAAGCATGTAATTCTCAAATTATATAAATGTAACAAAAATGTACATATAATAAACACTACAACAACAACAAAAAACATACTAAAACATTAAAAAACTCAATTCAGTGAAGTATTTTATATATTACAGTAAAATAATGTTTTATGTTGCATCTGAAGTTCCGTTTAGCTGGTCTAGAAAATTCTCTAATGAGTTGTAATGGGTGTAAAATGACTGGGATGTATAGCTAAAATATATAATATATACAGTGGGTTTGTCTATCAATTTTCGAAGAAATATTTCACATAAAATATAAATGTGTTACCGCTAATAACTGTTGTTTGAAATGTAATTTTATAT
>NW_026351197.1:3554-3708 GCF_001194135.2 Octopus bimaculoides | reverse complement strand
ATGTTCAAACTCAACAATATCAATTCGTCGATGCGTTTTCATTGTACTTTGTAACATGACAGAATAGAGTTGTTGTGAATACAGTATGAACTGGTAGCGATGGCGTCCAGCAACCGGAGAAGGGGGTTCGTAAGCTGTTGAAATGAAAAATAAG
>NW_026351197.1:1677-1862 GCF_001194135.2 Octopus bimaculoides | reverse complement strand
CAGTTGTTCCCGTATCTTCATCCAAATATTTCTCCGGAGATAAGTCCCGATTCGCAGTTCACTCGCCTTCATCCCAGGCACGGAGCCATTGCACACTGACAGGTTGTCACCACTGTGATTGAGGAGTGTGTTTCGTTGAACTGGTAGTTGACAAACCTGGCAGTGAATTGGGGTGGTTGGGAGCA
>NW_026351197.1:1535-1667 GCF_001194135.2 Octopus bimaculoides | reverse complement strand
ACTGGTAGTTGACAAACCTGGCAGTGAATTGGGGTGGTTGGGAGCAGATTCTTGAGAGGAGCGTTTCCAAGTTGGACATAGTGTAGCAGAGATATAGGAACCTATAAACAACATCTCAAAGTTTTAACAAAG
>NW_026351197.1:1122-1262 GCF_001194135.2 Octopus bimaculoides | reverse complement strand
TGTCATTAAAGTGATGCTGGGGTGCAAATATACGAAGCCCAATATACTCAACACGACTACCCGTCTGATAAGGATACACTAGGAACATGAATCACAACCATGTGCGCGCCACATGGTGATCTCAAATCAAGATAAACGGC
>NW_026351197.1:0-172 GCF_001194135.2 Octopus bimaculoides | reverse complement strand
ATATATATATATGCACACATACACACATTCTTAACAAAACTGACTGACGAACGGGAACGTGAAACTGAGTAACAGTTTTTGTGATGGTTTTGCTGCTTTTATAATAAAATACACACACAGACACACACACACACACACACATATGTATGTGTATAGAATATGAGGTTGTTTA
>NW_026351196.1:0-336 GCF_001194135.2 Octopus bimaculoides | reverse complement strand
GAACCATGTGGTTGGTAAGCAAGCTACTTGAGCTTCTTGCAGTTTTTAACTACCAAACCCTCTTACAAGGCATTGATCAGCTCAAGGCTATAGTAGAAGACATGTGCCATGCAGTGGGACAGAACCCAGAACCATTTGGTTGGGAAACAAGCTTCTCACCACACAACCATGCGCTTACCTATAAATTCCTTCTATTAATTCTACCATTTTCAGTAAAACTATATTTTCACTATAACCCTGAATGTTTTATAGTTTTAATTAATGCCCTTGTAATATTAATGAGACAGGCACATAAAAGACACCAGTTTGAGCGTGGCCGTTGCCAGTACCGCCTGA
>NW_026351195.1:1692-2282 GCF_001194135.2 Octopus bimaculoides | reverse complement strand
CTATCTATCTATCTATCTATCTATCTATCTATCTATCTGTATATCTATTTCTCAATCTATCTGTCTATCTATCTATTCATTTATCTATCTATCTGTCTGTCAATCTATCTATCTGTCCGTCAATCTATTTATCTATCTATCTATCCATCTGCCTGTCTATCGTGTCTTACTCTCTTTCATCTTCTCACACTTCCTCCAACTCGGTCACTCCTATAGACATATATATATAAGCTAACTTCCTTGATTTTACACTGATTTTAACCAATGAGTAACACGAACCCTTTGGAAAATCCAATGAAAATCTGATACCAACGTGAGATCATGCTCTCCTGACTCCACAGCTGATGATAATCTCATAACAGCACCATTAGAAGGATTTCCGTTTTGTCCTCCAATGAGGAAGGGATACTCCTACTACATCCTACTATGTTAAAGAGTATGTATATGCATATGTTGGTATGTGTGTGTATATATACATATACATACACACACACACACACACACACACACACACATATATATATATATATATATATATAGATACATGTATATACATAGATACATATATATATATATATATATATATATAT
>NW_026351195.1:0-501 GCF_001194135.2 Octopus bimaculoides | reverse complement strand
ATTAAACTCTTCAAATTCCATAATTACAAATATACATCAAAGTACATAATTTCAAACCGGTTTCATTTCTTACAAAAGATATTCATTATAAAGTACGTGTATTATGGATCGCTAAAGTGCATTTACACCTTTAACCATAAGTGAAAAATCTTTCTCCAGGGTAGACTGAAGCCAAAATCATCTTTAGAAGTTAGAATATGTTAGAAACATATTTAATCTGACCTAAAGTTTGTGAGTGTGTGTGTGTGTGTGTGTGTGTGTGTGTGTGTGTGTGTTTGTGTACGCGCGTTTGTCTATGCGTGTGCGTGTGTTTGTGAATGTGTGTTTGTGTGTGTGTTTGTATGAGTGCGTTTGTGTGTTTATGTGTGTGTTTGTGTTGTGCGCGTGTTTGGGTTGTGTCCGTTTGTGTGTGTGTTAGTATGCGTGCGTTTGTGTGCGTTTGTTTTCTGTGTTTGTGTTTGCACGCGTTTGTGTGTTTGTTATGTTCGTGTTTGTGTATGT
>NW_026351194.1:0-427 GCF_001194135.2 Octopus bimaculoides | reverse complement strand
CTACTACGACTACTCGCAATGTCAATAATCAGTATTGTTAGTGTTGAGTGTGTCCCAATTATCAGCCGACAATTACGCAACCAATAAAACGAGAAAATTAATTATCACTTCTTGTCGCAGACATTTATTCCTACATCTCTCCGTTCCTTTTTCGTTCTCTTTCGTTTGCCCCCACCCATCTCTCACGCTGTATACCTAACGATAATTCCTCATCCCCGCCTCCGACTTTTCTCCCTCTTTCTTTCTTCCCCCCTCTCTCTTCCTCTCGTTCACCCTATCTATTCCCAGGGAAGAGACGATGCTCGACTTACAAATTCAACGTCATTAAGATAGGATGAGCCAGAAATGACATAATATAAAGACTACGGGGAAATCTATCGGATCACTCACACACACACACACACACACACACACACACACACTTATA
>NW_026351193.1:0-545 GCF_001194135.2 Octopus bimaculoides | reverse complement strand
ATGTGTATCTGCAGGCATATTTATATGTGTATATGTATGGATATATGTATCTATATATGTATGAAGACATAAGTCTGTTTGACTGCACGAATCTATGTATGAACGTATGTATGTACGTATGTTTGTCTATGCGTAAATAAGTATGTATATACACGTATGTGAGTGTGTGTCTATAGGTATACGTATGTGTGTATGTATATGTATATTTTATATGTATTAAGGAATATGCCTTCACGTATGTACATGTATGCTTGTATGTATGTATATATATATTTGAGTGTGTTTGTGTCTGTGTGCTTGTGTCCATGTGTCTATATGCATGTAAGTATGTGTTTGTCTTTATTGTTGAGCACGTAAGTTAAATTAAGTAATTCGCTAAGACTAATTTTGATGTAGCCTTTGTTTAATGAGCGCTACTTGCCGAGTGTATAATATACATACATGCGTACATATACATATATTATATGTATGTATATTTTCGTATATACATGCATATATGTGCACCTATCTATCTATCTATCTATCTATCTATCTATCTATCTATC
>NW_026351192.1:0-762 GCF_001194135.2 Octopus bimaculoides | reverse complement strand
ATATATATATATATATATATATATATATATATATACATTATTTAGGTCACTGCTTGGAATTGAACTCGGAATCTTGGGGTTAGTAGCCCGCGCCTTTAACCACTACGTCATATGCCCGTGGGCAAATATGGAGCGAATTTTAGGGCTTATAAATCTAATATTTTTCTATCCTTCCTTAATACCGGTTCCCATATGCTACTCATATCTGCACTAGATCTGCTTAAGAGGTTATTATGTCCTAGCATATATGCTGCCTCTTTTAGTTTTCGTATTTTCCAGTGGTGTTCTCTGTCTATTATTTTAACTTCATCCCACAGGGGGAGGTGGTCTCTGTTTTTCCCAACATGATCACCTATACCCGATTTATCAATATCTCCTCGTGTCACAACTTTGCGATGTTCCTCTACTCTTATTCCGAGTCCGATTCAAAGGAGTGGCCTGAATAATAATAATAATAATAATAATAATAATAATAATAATAATAATAATAATAATAATAATAATAATAATAATAATAATAATAATAATAATAATAATAATAATAATAATAATAATAATAATAATAATAATAATAATAATAATAATAATAATAACAACAACAACATTAGAAAAATACCTTAAGAATGAGAGCCCAGGTTCGAAATTTCCCCAGGATACCTGATGAAGGCTGGAGAGTACATCAGCCGAAACGTTGTGTAAACAACAAACAAAGTGAGGACAAATATCCCTCAAATGTAAATAATGTACATAATTCCTCATCTC
>NW_026351191.1:0-763 GCF_001194135.2 Octopus bimaculoides | reverse complement strand
TATATATGCGATTTCAGCATATTTTAACTCGTATCTTAACTCTACGTATATCAAAGAAAAAGCTACAAGCAAAACACAACACACAATAAAACACATGAACATATCGAAAAAACTAGAGAATTCCGACGGATATCGATTCTATTCATAGGAACAAAGCTTCATTGGAGGATAGAATAAGATGTACTGCGTAACGTCCTTGTTTACTGAAGATAATTAATAATGTAAAAAGAGAATGAAATGGCTACAGCTTGTAATTGAAACCGTTTCTGTTGGGTTTCTCTCTCTCTCTCTCTTAACGTGAACTTGGTCTCTTACCGTTCGGAGCTAACGCAAACACGCAGACGACGTCAAAGCTCTAAGTCATATTACCTCAAATTGTAGGAGGTTTGGCGTGTTTATGAAAAACATATTTACATAGTTGGGTAATATTAAATAACAAAGCGTAATAGAATTTAATTCATTTATTCGTTTGCAATGTGTTGGATTTAAGTATGAATTTGCTAAAAATATATCCATTCAGCTTCAATAGCAAATGTTTGTCCAGCCGCCACGCCAACTCATTCATTCTCCTACATATATAAACGTAGCTGATTTTCTCTATAAATACGTATGAATGTATGTATTTATGTATGTATGCATGGATTAATGACAGATAGATGGATTTATATATGTATATATGTATCAGTACATAGGTACGTATGTATGTATATATGCATATGTGTCTGTGTGTATGTATGTGTGTATATATATATATATAAATATA
>NW_026351190.1:0-254 GCF_001194135.2 Octopus bimaculoides | reverse complement strand
TTAATAATTAATCTCTTTAATTTGCTTCACTTTTAAAGCTGCGGTCATGCTGGGGCACCACTTTTGGAAGTATGTATCTATATAAATGATCCTTTAATCTGCTGCTTTTCTTTACATAAAGAAGTTATATCTATTAATCACCCCGAAGAAATATATTTGTACCGTCGGAAGCTCCTGAACCAGTTGTTAAGTATCCTACTGGTGAGGGATCGATTTCAGATGTCGAAACAATTGTGGTCATTAATACAAATTCT
>NW_026351189.1:0-519 GCF_001194135.2 Octopus bimaculoides | reverse complement strand
GGGGCATTACTACAGAATAATGCCACACACTGGACTTCCCAAAATAAACATATTTAGTACCGAATGCGAGGAAAAACAACCAACACAAGAAGACCAACTTTCTTTTAAATAACTCAACTATGTATCGACCGATTTCGCGATTACCAGAATGAATCTAGACTCCGCTCATCAGCATAGTATTGTATGGGAAAACTTATGCAAATAAACAGAATTCTCACCTTACCAAAAACGAACACTCTCGGTATCCGACCAAGCAAAGGGAATGAAGTTTGTCTGTATAAATCTTCATCAGAGAAGCGGGAAAAACTACTGGATTGTTTTGGTAGACGTGTTGTGACAGGAATAAAAAAATTCAGGATTGAATATATTCCGTGTATATATTTGATTAATAAATTCAAAAAGGGATAAAAAATCTTTTACAAGAATTTTATCAGGAAGCCAGTGTGTAAAAAAGTTCATATGAGTACAAGACGTCACCAAACAGTAAACAACATGAAATACGAAAGCAAATGAGTTCAA
>NW_026351188.1:0-202 GCF_001194135.2 Octopus bimaculoides | reverse complement strand
GTTTTGTAAGGGTTTTTTTTTTTGGTGGGGTGGGGGATTTTTTTTCTTTTCACAGAATTCTTTTTGACTGTGACTTTTACGTCTTATATATGACATCGTCATCATCAGGACGGTCGTCATCAGATTTATTATTATCATCAGCATCATCACCATCACCATCACCATCCTTACCACCACCACCATCATCATCATCACCATCACA
>NW_026351187.1:0-200 GCF_001194135.2 Octopus bimaculoides | reverse complement strand
TAATGTTAAGAAGCAATTAAAGAGAGTATCATCTTTTCTCCCTGTTTAATATTTCAAAACATAATAGTAAGATCATGATTTTATATTCCCCCCAGAATAATGACGTGTCATTGCAAGTGAAAAGTATAAAACATGATCAACCAGCTTATCGTTTCATCAATATTTCATTTGTTTAAAAATATCAACGTATTTTATATTAT
>NW_026351186.1:0-395 GCF_001194135.2 Octopus bimaculoides | reverse complement strand
TTTTCTTCTCGTTAGACCACTGGTAGCAAAAAGAATTTCTAAATTTTTTTTTGCTACTCTGAGATTTATTAATAATAATATAATGATTTTTTGGCTAATTTATGGAAGAAAATCGGCATTTTTTGTATTTGCTGCTGCTAAGAAAACCGCACATGCATGGTAGATATGCAAAATTATAACATATAAACACGAGGCATGTTCTATGTATTGCCTCATGTTTATATGTTAATCTTTGCTTTCCTGCTGATGATAGCTGGCCTAGCAAATTATTTTATTTTGCTGAAAATAGCTTGAAATCATGGTTCAGGAAATAGATGGTAAATGTTTTTTTTCATTCCCTTTCAGAATTATCCCTAATTGTGGTTTGGAGTTTGACTGCTCTTTCTAGCGGGTTA
>NW_026351185.1:0-351 GCF_001194135.2 Octopus bimaculoides | reverse complement strand
TAATTGTCAGTTATCATTAACTTGAAATCATTTAGTCTGTTACTGCATCCTTCCTCCTCTCCCTCTTTTTCCTCCTCATCCTCGTCAACAACAAGAACAAGAACAACAACCGCCATGAAATCATCAACAAGAGAAAAGCAAAACAAAACCACGTATTCTATCACAGCAACGTTTATTACTAAAATAGCACCGCCAACAAAACCATTCTAATACAATTAATCAAAGAAAATACAAACAAAACCTACAAAACGTCGCCGTTTTGTGATAATATGGCGGCGTGTCACACATTCATCATAGTATCTTAACTTTACTTCTTTTTTTGTCTTTTCTTTCTTTCTTTCTTTCTTTCTT
>NW_026351184.1:0-300 GCF_001194135.2 Octopus bimaculoides | reverse complement strand
TACATACATACATACATACATACCTATACACACATACAGATAGAGTAGCTAGACAGGTAGACAGACAGGTTGGTAGACATTAGGATGTTTTGTCAATCTATTCATTTATGTCGTTCTTAACAATCTTGTCATTATTTATAGACATATATATACACAACCAAACACACATACATGCACTATTGTTTCTATGACAATATTATACCCATATAGACACCAATTCCCTCTATCTTTCTTTCTCTCACTCTCACATACACACACACACATACGCACATACACATATACACATACACACGCATATTT
>NW_026351183.1:0-317 GCF_001194135.2 Octopus bimaculoides | reverse complement strand
ATATATATATATATATATATATATATGCTATATATATATATATACATATACATACATATTTAGAAATGTCATCCTTTACTTTATGACGCAGTTTCAAAGATATTCATTATCACACGCACATGCCTACATACGTAGACACACACATACACTTACACACATGTGTATATATGTTTATATATATACATTAACATACACATATACATATAGGAATGTGCAACAATTCACACACACACATATATGCACATACATCCATACAAGTATGTTGTCGACTGAAAGGCGAGCGCGTGTGCGCAAACACACACGCCCCAGAACGCACA
>NW_026351182.1:0-464 GCF_001194135.2 Octopus bimaculoides | reverse complement strand
TTTCGTACTTTCATTCTTTCCGAATTTCAATAGATATATCTGCCTAATTTTTTTCTTGTCTATATATATAAATATATGTATAAATATATATATATATGCTTGAATGTGTTTGCTTTTTTTAAAACGATTTTTAATCTGATTCTTTATGTATTTATTTATCTAATTCCATTTCGTTTCGTTTAGGTTCATCCGTGGTTTTTATCCTTTCATGTCTTTTTACAGACGTATATAGATATAAAAACATGCTTACCAGCGCCCACATGTACATGCACATGCAGAAACATATACACGTCTCTTATTTTAGTGTGTCAATATTTGTGAGGAATGTTTGTATGCATGTATAAAAACGTATGCGTGTTCGTATGTATGTGTAAGCAAGTATGTCTATACATTTGAGATTGTGAACATACGTATATAGTTTTGCCTAATATACGTTTTAATATATCTACATACACGCTCATATA
>NW_026351181.1:0-337 GCF_001194135.2 Octopus bimaculoides | reverse complement strand
GAATTTTTGGCTATTTTGGTAACGATTACATGTTTTATCTCACCAACACATTGTGGAGACATCATTATATGAACATTATATATATATACATAGGTAATTTAAAGGTAAAAATCGTCTGTATATATATATATTGGTTGGGTCTGCGGAGAGGGATTAACACACTCCCCGCTAAAATTTCCAATCATTTCTTCTTTATTTTCTTGAGATTTTCGTTGCATTTTGTAATTTTTTCAATAGCTTTGGACTCTGTCCATTATTCACTCTCCATTCTTTTTGCTTGTTTTGGGCTCGACTAATGAACTTTCGCACCTTTCCTTGAAAAACACATTTAAAAAAA
>NW_026351180.1:0-657 GCF_001194135.2 Octopus bimaculoides | reverse complement strand
TGATAGAGCACTGGTGGTGGATTCAGAAGAGCAACTGAGGAGACTAGTGGTAGAGTTTGGAAGAGTGTGTGAGAGGAGGAAGCTGAAAGTGATTGTAGCTAAGAGTAAGGTGATGAGATGTTCGAGAGATGGAATGGCTGGTAGAATGGATGTGTGTATGAATGGTGAAATGTTAGAGAAGGTGAGTTTTAAGTATTTGGGATCACATGTGACTGTGGATGTGGAGTTTGCTGAGAGAGTGCAATACAGACTAAGGGAGGGGAGTAAGATACTTGGAGTACATGCTTATATATATATATATATATATAACAATATATTATAAATTAACTACCAACAAAAATAATTGGTAAGCTAACTTTAAAAATCATCACCTAAATAGCAGAAAAAAACGACAGTGAAGATATGCAGACTCTTCAAGAATCGATCCTTTTGGTTATATTAATAATAATAAAGGAGTTACAACACAAGAAACGTATAAATTCAAAAGAACATATTTATCTTTTTCAATATATATTTCAGTATAAAGAATTCATTAAGATGCTTAAATCAAAATTTCTTTACACATCATTCAGGAACAGATATAACATCAGAAAAAATACAATCCGTATAAAAACACAAACCGTTCATGGCGAAAAAATTCCACAATTACAAAAAAAC
>NW_026351179.1:0-389 GCF_001194135.2 Octopus bimaculoides | reverse complement strand
CGAGCCAGTTATTTATCATCCATTAATGTTGTATGTCCCACTCTCTCAATGTGTCCCTCTTTATATACATACATGTCTATGTGGGAGTATGTATGTATACATTTATGTATGCATATTATATATATGTATATATATATATAATATTAAATGTGACAATTGTTCGGTTGCCATAATGAAATTCGGAATTTCGGATGTCAAGGCGGAAATCTGCTCTGGCATCCCGTCAGCTTGACGAGATGCCGGTTAACTGAAACTCGGAGTTTTTATTATGACAACTAAATAATTGTCACATATCATATTGCTCTTAAATTCCTCTATTTATATATTACCGAGGTCTCATTCATTTTTGTTTTTGTCATACTATCACTATTAATACACACACACACACA
>NW_026351178.1:260-464 GCF_001194135.2 Octopus bimaculoides | reverse complement strand
TATATATATATATATATATATATATGTATATATATATACATATATATGATTTATTGTTTCTTGTCCATCTCCACACATTCTACAGTTACTTTATTATTATTATTATTATTATTATTATTATTATTATTATTATTATTATTATTATTATTATTATTATCATTATCATCATCATCATCATTATTATTATTATTATTATTATTATTA
>NW_026351178.1:0-250 GCF_001194135.2 Octopus bimaculoides | reverse complement strand
ATTATTATTATTATTATTATTATTATTATTATTATTATCATTATTATTATCATTATTATTATTATTATTATTATTATTATTATTATTATTATTATTATTATTATTATTATTATTCCTTCGTAACAAAAATGCAGCGGAGTCTTCAGTCATAATGTCAAGTCACAACAAGAACCTCAGACAGATAATACTTTCCTTAAGAATTGCGCTGTGCCCAATAAGGCTGCTTTTTGCAAGACATCAATCTTGCATG
>NW_026351177.1:1048-1306 GCF_001194135.2 Octopus bimaculoides | reverse complement strand
TGTATGTATGCATGAATGTATGTATAAATTCCTGCATGTATGTATATATGCATGTATGTATGTATGTATGTACATATGTATAAATGCATGCAGGAATGTTTGTATGAATATATGTATGTATGTATGTATGTAGGTATATAAGTATGTATGTACGTACATATGTATATGTGTGTATGTATTTATGCAAGCATGTACGTACATACGTATGTATGTATGTATGAAATGTATGTATGTGTATGTATGCATTTATGTATGCAT
>NW_026351177.1:726-1038 GCF_001194135.2 Octopus bimaculoides | reverse complement strand
ATGTATGTATGAAATGTATGTATGTGTATGTATGCATTTATGTATGCATGTGTATGTATGTACGCATGCGTGCATGTATATCAGTGTGTATATATGTATATATGTATGTATATAAGAATGTATGTTTGTATGTATTTATCTATGTGTGTGTCTGCAGGTATGTACGCATGCACGTATGCATTTATATAAGTGTGTATATATGTGTATATATATATATATATATGTATGTATATAAGAATGTATGCTTGTATGTTTGTATATAAGAATGTATGCTTGTACGTATGTATTTATGTATGTGTATGTATGTATGTA
>NW_026351177.1:614-716 GCF_001194135.2 Octopus bimaculoides | reverse complement strand
TTATGTATGTGTATGTATGTATGTATTTATGCATGTGTATGTATGTATGTTTGCTTTTATGTACGTGTATGTATTTTCGCTTGGATGTATGTATGTATATAA
>NW_026351177.1:333-604 GCF_001194135.2 Octopus bimaculoides | reverse complement strand
ATGTATGTATGTATATAAGTATACGTGTATGCATATATCTATTTATGTATGTTTGTATGTATGTTTGTGTATGTTTGTGTATGTTTGTGTATGTTTGTATTTGCCCCTTTGCTGACTCCATTACAGCTTAGACGTGGAACTACTACGATATTGTACACAACATGCTCAAGTCTTGATCCTAAATGTTACTTTTACATCATCTTTCTGATGCTGAAGAAGCAATCTATGTATGTATGTATGTATGTATGTATGCATGTATGTATGTATGTAT
>NW_026351177.1:0-301 GCF_001194135.2 Octopus bimaculoides | reverse complement strand
ATGTATGTATGTATGCAATTGTGCATATGTGTATATATATGTATGCATGAATGTTCGTATATACGTACATATGTATGTACGTGTCTGAATGTATACATGCATATGCATGTGTATATGTATGTATGTATGTATGCATATATATATGCATTAATGCCTGTATGTATGAATGCAAGTATGTATGTATGCAATTGTGCATATGTGTATATATGTATCTATGCATGTTCGTACATACGTACATATGTATGTACGTGTCTGTGAATGTATACATGTATATGCGTGTGCATATACATGTATGTATGTA
>NW_026351176.1:0-214 GCF_001194135.2 Octopus bimaculoides | reverse complement strand
ATACATACATACATTTATATATACATACATACATTTATACATGCGTTGGGGCCTACCAATTTGGAATAATCTCAAGTGGAACAGGCCGGAACTGTAGTGATAATAGAAAGCCACGACTGTTCCGTCCTGGTTTTCCTGTCTGTCTTTGTATCGTCCATCTGTCCGTATGTTTTCAGTGGCCGTCCATTACGTTCTTGTTCCGTATTTTGGATAT
>NW_026351175.1:0-244 GCF_001194135.2 Octopus bimaculoides | reverse complement strand
GATAGATAGATAGATAGATAGATAGATAGATAGATAGATAAAGAGACAGAGAGAAAGAAAGAAAGAGTGAGGGATTGTTGATGGTTTATGACTTTATAAAATATTTTCCCAAAATATATGTATACACACACACACATAGGGACAGGTGAGGCCGTTTATATGCGTGGGTGTGTAGTTAGGAAACTTGCTTCCCAACCATGAAATTTTAGATCCAATCCAACTGCATGATACCTTGGGCAAGTAT
>NW_026351174.1:0-213 GCF_001194135.2 Octopus bimaculoides | reverse complement strand
CCACATCATCAGCATCATCATTATCATCATCAACATCATCATTATCATCAACACTATTGTCTTCAATATAATTACGTTTACTATCACAGCCTTCGCCATCAGTGACATTATTTTCAGGACAGAAATTAAGAACATCATCATCATCATCATCATCCTTATCATTATCATCATTATCATCATTTTCGTCGTCAACATAATCATAATTATCATCGC
>NW_026351173.1:0-2124 GCF_001194135.2 Octopus bimaculoides | reverse complement strand
GTGGTGGTGGTAGTGGTAGTAGTGGTAGTAGTAGTAGTAGTAGTAGTAGTTGTAGTAGTAGTAGTGGCGATATGATGGAAGTGGTAGTAGCAGCGGTGGTGGTTATGGTGGTGGTTATGGTGGTGGTGGTGGTTAGTGCGTGAGTGGGTGACTTGATGCTGACGCTGTTAATAATGGAAACATTTTTTTCCCAGTAATCTTTGAATCTTAGCCAACGCCAGTTTCTATCTTCCTCCAACTTGAAGCTAAATTCGTTTTTGAAAAGAAGACAAGAAAAGCATGAACCTCACAACTTCCTATGTCTCTTTCCCATCATTTATTGATATTTGCCCTAAAAATAAATATATATAATTGAAGGCCCCCTATATGCCCTTTGAAAGATACCGATGTTTAAAACTGATGCTATCGTGGTTTGTTTGTTTCTTTCTTTGTTGCTGCTGTTTTGGTTCCGAGGCTATTTTTGTTTTCCGTTTTCTCCCTCATCGGCATCACATTGGCTCGATTGTACTCCTATGTCGACTTATCCACTAGCTCAGTTAACTATTGTTATTTATTTCATACTCGACATTGTTCCAAACTCCACACGTCCCTTGTGGTGCATTGTCCCTATTTGTTTTGTGTTCGGCCCATGTGGCCAATAAATATATCGTTATTATTATTATTATTATTATTATTATTATTATTATTAAATTTATCTTGCAGTCTGTATAATACTACTTATCCTCACATTCGATCTCCTGGAAGTAGCATCCAAATATGCCACAAATAACAGCGTGTACCTTAGAAATAGTGATTTGAAATTTTGGCACAGGGTCAGCAATATTTCAGGTCGGGTAAGTCAATTACTTCGATCCCAGCAATCAACTGGTACTTGTATTATCAACTCCAAAAGAATAAAAAACAAATTTTACCTAAGCGAAATTTGGACTTAGAACATAGTGAGAGACGAAACGCTGCTAAGCGTTTTTTCCTGCAAGCAAACGGTCTCTCCCAGTTCGCTGCCTTAGAACTTTAAAAACTTTGATTAATGCAGACATAGATGTGTGTAGGTGGTAAACTCTGGGACGTCTTGCAGCATAAGATATATGCAAACGATCTTCCTTTTGGCGTTAAACAACTGTTTAGTATAAAGGATCATGCCGTTGATAGGCCGAACGAAATTCAGTAAATGGAGGGAGCATAGACTACGTGTTTTCCACGAGTGCATTTTGTTGCTTGATTAATGAGCAAATATGACTAGTTGCCGTAAGTGGAACATCAGTATTGTGTCCCAGTTATGTACTAACCAATCTTGTTTTTGCTACCAAGAAAACCTCTGCCATATCTACAGCACAAGTTCCAATATGGAATAGAACAGTATAAAAATGAAATAACAGAAAGCAATAGAACAAAGAAGATATAGAAGTGGCATCTTGGCGATTACTTCCGAATGAAGATAGCTAAGGGACGGACACCCTTCGACTGCCTAGGGTTTCATGCACACTGATGTAACTGATCGGACTGAAGGGTAACAAGCAGAAATGTAGTCTCTATGACGACACACGCACGAGCACTACTACTACTGCTACTACTACTACTACTACTACTTCTACTACTACTACTTCTACTGTTGCTGCTGCTGCTGTTACTGCATCGCAATTTTTTTTTAAATCGAGATTCGTAATAAACTCTAGCAACAAGTCATACAAAATATATCCCCCTCACTTTTGTAACACCTAATATTATAGCGAAGTTCCAACACCACAATCACCAGCATCAACACCACCACCTCTACTACTACTACTACTACTACTACTACTACTACTACTACTACTACTACTACTACTACTACCACTACTGCTACTACTACCACTAAAGCTGCTGCTGCTGCTGCTGTAACAGCGAAGAAGTCAAGCAAAATTATGTTAAGCTACAACAGATATTTATCTTAATACACAATATGGGTTTCTCATCGACTGTTAAGATTCGAAACTGGTTTTTCATTTTCTGAAATTTTATTCCTTTCCTGATGTTTATTGCTCGATGGCTCTTATAAAAAGAAATAAAATGAAATAAATAAAACAAGGATGTCACTTGACTTTTGGCACAGACAATTAAATGGTTCTAGAAATGCTTTTTGTTTAA
>NW_026351172.1:0-224 GCF_001194135.2 Octopus bimaculoides | reverse complement strand
GACAGACCAGAGGAGATTTTATAACCAAATAAATAGTGGAGAATGAAGTAACTGAAGATGAGAAACCTAATGCAAAAGAAGCTAGAAATTTCTGGAGTAATATTTAGGATAAGCCAGTCAATCATAATGGAGAGACAGTAGGGTTAAAGAAAGTGAGGGAAGAAGTAGGGAGTAAGAAGCAACCAGATCTAAGATTAACTAGTGCATTAATGAGTAAAGTGTTA
>NW_026351171.1:0-531 GCF_001194135.2 Octopus bimaculoides | reverse complement strand
TATATATATATATGTGTATGTGTGTATGTATGTATGTATGTATGTATGTACACACACACGTATATATATCGAGTGGGCGTCTATCAAGTTAGTGCCGATTGAAATGTCGTGTGTGTGTGTGTGTGTGTGTATTTGTTTATTTATTTATTACATATATGTATGTATGTTATACATTTTATCGTTTTTCACATGACTAACTTATTGCAAATATTTTATACCTCAACATATTTCATTACACATCAATACATTAAAACGTATTAAGTCATTTGATAGTCAATTATATGATATTTAATCTTTCACAAATTTTATCTAACAAGCATCATGAAGAATCGTTAAAAAATATAATCGTCCATCTTCAATATATAATTTATTGATTTTTATTTATTTTATTCATTTGATTTTATTCATTTGGAGTTGGCACATCATTTAATTCTGAAATGTACTGGGCTTTAATCAAATATAGACGGATTTAGTGAAATGAATTGACTCACTACACACACACACACACACACACACACACACACACACACA
>NW_026351170.1:0-246 GCF_001194135.2 Octopus bimaculoides | reverse complement strand
TCTCTGTTTATTTCTGTTACTCCCACACAAGCTGTGTATATCCAGATTATTTTTATCCCTCTTCCCATCTTACCTTGATCTTTCTTTTTTTCTTTCTTTCTTTCTTTCTTCTGTATTCTGTTACTAACCCACTCTAGCGTCTCCATCTTAAACTCGTACGAACTTAATATGGTTTGTTTCGTATGTGTATGCATGCATTTTTTTATGTATGTATGTATGTATGTATGTATGTATGTATGTATGTAT
>NW_026351169.1:0-345 GCF_001194135.2 Octopus bimaculoides | reverse complement strand
ATATATACACACACACACACACGCACAGATACATTTCTATACATACATAGAAGCATACATACGTAACCTCCTAATCTATTCATTAAATCTCGTCAGTCATACAATTACTTCTCCACAGTAACTGTAATACTATAATATATCTCTATGTCTCTCCCGGGATCTAATGTATCTCGGGTTACGACATATCTTATTATTAAATCATTTCCACAAGAAATCGTTAGTCTGTTCCAACCAACAGTCAATGCCTTCTGCATAGAAATTGGTAGAATCAACTCACTGGAACTGTTATTTGTTATAGTTTTATCTATATACTTGTTGCCATTATCAGGAACACGTTAAGGAAAC
>NW_026351168.1:0-204 GCF_001194135.2 Octopus bimaculoides | reverse complement strand
ATATATATATAGCATCACAATAAGTCTGAAATCATCACATGTATCCGACAAACGGAAACGTGAAACTTCGAGTAACAGTTACTTTGGTGATTTTGCAGCTTTAACAAAAATGCAACATTTTACTCTACCTACGGTAAATAAACGGTTTTTCTTATGAGAAAAGAATGCAGTCATTAACCAATTAAAAAATTCGATCAAACGGCT
>NW_026351167.1:0-220 GCF_001194135.2 Octopus bimaculoides | reverse complement strand
ATGTGTGTGTGATGCGTATGTATTATGTGTATGTGTGTGTGCGTGTGTATACATTTTCTGCTCATCGTATTTGTTGTGTGTACGTATGGATGGATGGATGGATGTGTGTTTATGCGCATGTATATGTATGTATGCATGTTTGTATGTGTATATGTGCGCATTTATGTATGTATGCATGTATGTATGTATATATGTATTTGTATATATGTATGTACATATG
>NW_026351166.1:0-223 GCF_001194135.2 Octopus bimaculoides | reverse complement strand
CAAGGAGGCCAACAGAGGCACAAGGACGCAAACAGAGGCAGAAGGACGCAAACAGAGGCCCAAGGACGCAAACAACCTCTGTTGCCGTCCTTCTGCCTCTGTTTGCGTCCTTGTGCTTCTGTTTGCGTCCTTCTGCCACTGTTTGCGTCCTTGTGCCTCTGATGGCGTCCTTTTGCCTCTGTTTACGTCCTTCTGCCCCTATTTGCGTCCTTCTGCCTATGTT
>NW_026351165.1:0-513 GCF_001194135.2 Octopus bimaculoides | reverse complement strand
TTAAAATAAAATTTCAAATTAAGGAGAAATAGAAGTGAGGATTTCGTATTGTTATATTACAAACAATGATTGAAATCAAAGTGAAATTCTACGCTTTGGTATTTTTTTATATCTTTGGCGTAAACTCTTTTAAAGGGGCTTCTTGTGGGAGTTGTTATATGTATGTTTGAATGAAAGCTGGAACGTGCACAACACGGGTGTTGTGCTAGGCTTTCATAATATTTAGAAAATATTGATATGATGATAGGGGAGATAGTATGTTCTTAATAAGTTTATATCTTCAATAGCTGTTCGATCCCCGTCATTAAGCTGTAGTTTATTTTATGCACAGCAAGCCTGTATGTTAGCAACATTTTCCGAACGGACTTCTCGATCTCAGTACATGACTGGCATATCGAAACGCGATAGAGTATTGCCTAACATATCAAACTTGATGCAACGCTAATAGTTTTCTTCTGATAAACACGGTGTTCTTGATATATGTTTATCTATTTATCTATCTATAGCGGAATA
>NW_026351164.1:0-274 GCF_001194135.2 Octopus bimaculoides | reverse complement strand
CCCTCTCTCTTTCTATCGTAAAAGCCATTTACAATATCTCTATCATTACATTTATTTTTATTTCATTTCAATGTTTTCTTCTTGTTTACCCTTTTACCCCCATTTTGTTTTTATTCCTTTCTACTCTCTCTGTTTCTGTTTTCTCTCTCTCTCCTATATACATCCGCGCACAAGACCCATCTATGACTTTTTCGTTCTATATAAACATTTACATTATGAATACCTCATTTAAAATACTGCCTTGTCTCTGATGACGGATATAATATATATATAT
>NW_026351163.1:0-1297 GCF_001194135.2 Octopus bimaculoides | reverse complement strand
ATTCATTAATTGTAAATTGTTATCATTAGAATTCCCCCACTAAATCTCTATGTTTAACATGCATATATATCTCTAAAGTTTCCCCTATAATCATGTATATATAAATATATGTATGTACACCCAAATATGTGTGCTTTTTATATAGATATGTTCTTAAGAATACAAACGTGTTTTTTTTATTTTACCTTGTTTTTGGATTTATTATAATATTTGAAGGTTTTATAATATCTATGTTTGCATGATGTTATCGCATCCAATCTATTATTTATTAAGTTATCTAGTTTATATAATAATATATTCAGCGATTCTATTGTGCATAAACAACAATATTTTGATTTATGTGTGTATGGTGTAGCAGACTCCATTATTGACCAGTCTAATTTATAATTAATTTTATTTTTATTAAGTTTTTGTATATATGTAGCTAGTGAGGTTGTATTATTATTTATATTTGGTTTAAATGAATGTATATGTGCCAGGTATCTTTGTTTAAAATTAATAGAGCTTCCTATGTATACCATTTTATGTGAGTTATTAGTTATTGTTACTATGCATTTATATATTATATTTAATCTTTTGCAATTTCCTTGTAAAGGACATATTTTTTTAATTTTTACATGAGCAATTATTATTATTGGGTTGTATTATTGGGTTTATTGATATATTTTGTCTTTTTTCAGTTATATGGTATTTATTATGTTTTTGCAGTCTTATTATATCAGTATTATTATTAGGGGTTTGCGTATTTATATTCTTATATTTATTTGCACTTCTATTTACGATGTCATTATTATTGCTATTATTAACATTATTGTTATTATGGTAGTTTTTTTAATATATATGAATTTTTCGTATATTTGAACTGGCAATAATAGATCCTATGTTTGGTGTTGTGGAAAAAGAAATTTTAATACATGATCTATTGAATATGTGGTGATACTTGTGTTCTGTGGGGAAACATTTTTTAATTATATTAAGAAATTTTTTTGCTAAGCCTTTAACTTTTAAGGAAAATGGAGGTGTAAACCATATAATTTGTCTATTTGAGCTCCACTTAGGTAATTTTTGGTATTTATCTAATGATTTTAGGAAGTGTATATTATTCATAGGATGTTTATTTTGATGTTTAGTTCTTTGTGTTTTACTATTTTTAGAATTTTTATTATATTGCGTATAATTTTTATGTTTTATTTTTAATTGTATATTATTGGTGCATGTGTTATTATCTTTATTTTGTATTATATTATTTTCTATTGTATTGTTTAGTTCTAATTGTGCTATGTAATTTTTTAATTTG
>NW_026351162.1:0-287 GCF_001194135.2 Octopus bimaculoides | reverse complement strand
CTACTACTACTCTGCCTCCTCCTCCTCCTCTTCCTACTACTACTACTACTCTTCTTTCTGTCATGATAGGAAGTATTATATTTTCATTGTTGCTATTATTATTATTATTATTATTATTATTATTATTATTATTATTATTATTATTATCATCATTACTACTTTATCATTGTTGTTAGTATTGTTATTTCTATTATTATGACTGTCATTACTATGATTTCAGTTATTACTGTATTATTGTCCTCATTTATATCATTATCATAATAATAATAATAATAATAATAATAATA
>NW_026351161.1:0-873 GCF_001194135.2 Octopus bimaculoides | reverse complement strand
TATATATATATATATATATATATATATATATATATATATTCTTATATATGATGCATGTATGTCTATGCCTTTACTCTCACGAATCTTCAAGTTACATCATTTCCTCAGAGATTAAGGCTTAACGTGCTAGGATTTGATCTATCAACTTCCTGTCTGCTTAATCTTTGTATTTTAATCTTTGTTTAATCTTTGTATGTCCATCATACTCCTTACAACCATTTCAATGACCTACTTCATCCGTCACATTCCATTTATTTGCTTCAAATGTCGACTTAATGCACATTTCTCCTTTAGTGATTTCAACAAAATATTTTACTTAACTAAGCAATTTAATGACGTTACATTACGCAGACTGTCTCTGATCTTTCTGTCATCGTCGTCGTCATCTTTTTATGTCTGCTTTCCTTGTTATATGGGTTCTATAAGTTGTCACCGTTTGAGTCAGTTGCGATTAGAGCAGTGGTTCTCAACCGGGGAGGAAAGGGGAGCATATGACCTCTGAGGGTCAATATAATAATTTTTGAATCGTCGTACAGGCACTTGTGCTGGTGGCATGTGAAAAAACATTCAAGCGAGGTCGTTGTCAGTGCTGCTGGGCTGGCTCCAGTGCAGGTGGCATGTAAAATACACCATTTTGAACGTGGCCATTGCCAGTACCGCCTGACTGGCCTTCGTGCTGGTGACACGTAAAATCACCCACTACACTCTCTGAGTGGTTGGTGTTAGGAAGGGCATCCAGCTGTAGAAACTCTACCAGATCGAATTGGAGCCTGGTGTAACCATCTGGTTCGCCAGTCCTGTCAAATCGTCCAACCCATGGAAAGCGGATGTTAAGTGATGATGATGATGATGATGATGATGATGATGATATAT
>NW_026351160.1:0-269 GCF_001194135.2 Octopus bimaculoides | reverse complement strand
TTTTTGAAAGAGAGTTTTTCAACTTTTCAATCAATTTCAAGCAATCACCGACTGTCGTGCCTGGCCGCTGTAAGCTACGTGCCACTGGCTCACATACCTCAAATATATCCCCAGCGATTTTAATGCAGAACAAAATGGAAGCTTTGCCAGATTGTTTTAGCAGCCCTTTAACAGTAGCCTTTGTTGTTGCTCTTAACGAGAAGCCATTAAGAAAGTCAGGCAAAACAATTTTGAATATTCTTATAATTGTTTTCTGCTTGTTTCAGTGC
>NW_026351159.1:0-395 GCF_001194135.2 Octopus bimaculoides | reverse complement strand
CATTTATATATACACATTTTTGTTTTCTTTTTGATAGGGTTGACCATTTATACAAATATATAAATAACTAAACATAATATTCTTACGAGGCAATAATTTTATCCAAATATAATTTTATGATGCTCCTTTTTATGGTCATCAGTTAAGCTTCAAGAATTTATCCGTTGCTGCAGAAAGCACAAATCTAAGTGTTCCTCCTCCACCAGTCTGCCAAAATTTGTTGCTGTTTGATGGGCAGTTTTGTCATCAGCATTTATTTTGTGTCTATTTTATTTGAGGAATTAGGAGGCCGGACATTTAAAATAGAAACGCCAACCTACACATGTATATGCGTGTGTATGTATGCATGTGCAGATATATATATATATATATATATATATATATATATATATATA
>NW_026351158.1:0-425 GCF_001194135.2 Octopus bimaculoides | reverse complement strand
TATATTTACACTA
This sequence comes from Octopus bimaculoides, assembly GCF_001194135.2. Classification (NCBI taxonomy): domain Eukaryota; kingdom Metazoa; phylum Mollusca; class Cephalopoda; order Octopoda; family Octopodidae; genus Octopus; species Octopus bimaculoides. The sequence goes on along the minus strand of NW_026351158.1, from coordinate 412 downwards.
CAAGATCCCTTTGAATGAAAAGCACATGGAATTAATATCTGCACACTATTCATTTGTAATAACAAAATATGGACTTCTATCGGGATTTACATACCATGAACAAGAATCCTCTTTACTCATTCTATACAGCGCATTCCTTGGATAATGAAACTGTAACATCCAACATATATGTCTATCCTCATATTTCCCTTTATACTTCCTATATCTCTGCCTTTCCAAAATAACTTCTTATATTGAGTTCTGTTTCCTTCTGTTTAACTCTCTCATATCGTCTCTGATAATGGGATATCTTTTATATCCCTGAAACAGCTGTAAGACTACCATTCTCTTTATAAGTGTCCAAGAAATTTCACACTGCCTTGGCTTAGTTGTCTCATTTTATTTAACATATATATATATATATATATATATA
>NW_026351157.1:0-265 GCF_001194135.2 Octopus bimaculoides | reverse complement strand
TACAAATGTTTCGATACATACAGATCCTCGTATATACAGGATTTAAAGTTGAATTTAAATTGAATTATGTAACGATTTACCTGTATAAGAAGATCTATATGTATCTCCTCAGGTGATACTCAGTTACTGTCTCCGTAAGAAAATTTAGATTTCCATGCTAGAGCATCCATGACTTCTTTGAAACTAACAACCGCTGACGGTTTCAATTCACTCGATATCACGTTCGACATGAGCTGCAATGTGCACGTTGTCTGTTTATTTATTC
>NW_026351156.1:0-297 GCF_001194135.2 Octopus bimaculoides | reverse complement strand
ACATACACACATGCAGACACACACACGTTTATCTGTCTAGGTAATTTTTCCATCTGTCTCTCCGTCTATCTGTATATCTGCACAATCGTACACATGCATATTAATATCTATACAAATATATACCTTCGTTATATAGATTTAAAGATAGACAAATATGTAAGAGTGTGTGTGTGTGTATTGTTTGGAATGTTTTCCCTATTGATCGCTTTTTCATTATATCTCTATCATTACTGTAACAAATATAATGCTAATGTAACCCAATTCTTCATATATAGCTCAGGAGCGAATAAAATATTT
>NW_026351155.1:0-391 GCF_001194135.2 Octopus bimaculoides | reverse complement strand
GTGTGTGTGTGTGTGTGTATATATATATGTATATATATATATACACATATTCATATTTATATGTCTATAAATGTGCATTTATACATATATATGTATGTATACATATTGTATATATATTGTATACACAGGAACCTGTCCATAGAATATACTCTCAAGACTATTAACTCAAATGCTTACGTTCTTTATTTCTTGCTTCAAGTGCAACCAATCAACCAACTTACAAACCTATCGATTTACCCACCCCCTCGTTGTTATCGATCTCTGTAATATATTGCGATATATCCATCAACTTATGTATCCGTCAGTCTCTTTTCCTTTTTTTATTTTTACTTTTCCTCTCGCTCACTCTCTCCTCTCTCTCTCTCTCTCTCTCTCTCTCTCTCTCTCTCTC
>NW_026351154.1:0-443 GCF_001194135.2 Octopus bimaculoides | reverse complement strand
ATATATATATATATATTAATATGAATATATATATATAAGTATATATATATGTGTGTATATATACATATATATACATATACATATACACATATGTACAGATATATACTCACATACACATACACACTTGTATGCATGAAGACAATCGAGAAAACGCACAACCCATTAATTTTAACTTTATTATTTCCGACGCCATCTTGAATGACCTTCGTTCTTTGCGTCTACTTTTTTGTCTTACATCCACACACGCACGCACACACATACACATATGCTCACTCACCTACGGGCCCCCATACACATTTACTTATATACGTACATACATACACATCCCTTCTCTCTATATAAATATACGTATATATATACACATATATATACATACGTACGGTTATTTTAGTGTATGTTTAGTGTATACATACATACATACATACATACATACATGCACAGAT
>NW_026351153.1:0-361 GCF_001194135.2 Octopus bimaculoides | reverse complement strand
TGGTCGGGTCGAGACTATAGAATAAGACACTCGCCGAACGTGCTACGCAGTGGAACTGATCTCGGAACTATGTGCTTAGGAGCAAACTTGTATATCACTTAACTATAAATGTTGTTTAATGTGATAAACGACACGTTAAATGATGTGAGCAAATGAGAGCTAAACGTCCATTCTTGAAGTTAACCATTCACCACCACCACTAATATTACCACTAACACCACCTCCATCACCATCACTACCACCACCACCAACATCACCACTAACACCACTTCCACCACTACTTCCTCCACTGCCGCCTCTACTACCACAAAGGGTCACCGCCACCGCTACCGCATCCGCCACCACCACCACCACCACCGCC
>NW_026351152.1:0-326 GCF_001194135.2 Octopus bimaculoides | reverse complement strand
TGCATGTATGTATGTATGTATGTATGTATGTATGTATGTACGTATGTATTTGAGTGTCTGTGTTTGTCTGATGTTGGTGTGTTTATATCCCAGTAACATAGCAGTTCAGCAAAAAAGACTAATAGAATAAGTACTAGGCTTAGAAAGAATAAATCCTGGAGTCAATTTGTTCAACTAAAGGGGATGCTCCAGTATGGCCACAGTCAAATGACTGAAGCAAGTAAAAGAATAAAAGAATAAAAGAACATGTGTGTGTGTGTGACTGAGGAGTGATCTACCTATCTACCTATCTATATCTAGGTATACCAATATATATGTATATATAT
>NW_026351151.1:0-505 GCF_001194135.2 Octopus bimaculoides | reverse complement strand
GCTACGCAGTGGGACTGAACCCGGAACCATGTGGTTGGTAAACAAGCTACGTATCACACAGTCACTCCTGCGCCATATATACACAGGGGTTGGACAAAATAATGACAAACATCATAGCATCATAATTTTGAAACATCTATAAAATCGTCAAACGCTTGTTTATTTTTATGTTTTTTGATTTATTATTAATGTTGATTAATATGTTTTGCTGTTTCTTTTCATATATCACCAGAAAAAGTTAATTAAAATTCATTAAAATGACAGATCTATCGAACTTTCAAAGAAGTCAAATTGTTGGTGCTCGTATGGCAGGCGCTAGCATAACGAAAACAGCCGAAATGTTTGGTGTATCAAGAAGTACCGTCTCGAAAGTAATGACAGCCTTTGAGAAAGAGGGAAAAACCTCCTCGTTGAAAGAAAACTCCCGAAGAGAACCAAAACTTTCAGATAGGGAGCATCGGACTCTTACGCGAATTGTTAGAAAGGATCACAAAAGTACAGCTCC
>NW_026351150.1:0-211 GCF_001194135.2 Octopus bimaculoides | reverse complement strand
CATATATATGTATATATATATATATATACATATATACATTTATATATATATAAATGTATGTATGTACGTATGGTATGTATACGTGTATATGTACGTATAAAGATATATATATGAATATATATATACATATACATACTTTATATGCCTGTACATATGTATATCTGTATATATGTATATACAGAGGTATTAATATTTATATACACACACACAC
>NW_026351149.1:0-415 GCF_001194135.2 Octopus bimaculoides | reverse complement strand
TACATATATATATATATGTATATGCAAACTTCTCTTTGTGTAGTTATATATATATATATATGTTTCTATGTATGTATTTATGTATGTATGCATAGTGAGGGAAGCCGTACTAACTCTTCAACTACGACCATATTTTGTCTCAACTTATTGATAACTGACCTCCATCTTTGATAAAGTAATGAAGTTATCTTTACGGTCCACTAACGACGTAGTCATTTTCAGTCATAGTATTAACCGGCTCTCGTCGAAGTTTTATTTCTTTTTACATCATGGACATCATCACTACCAAGAGCTGCAATGACGGTAGTAGCAACAGCAGCAGCAGAGGAAGTAGTAGCAGCAGCAGCAGCATCAACTTCATCTTTGTCATCATCATCAGTAGTAGTAGTAGTAGTAGTAGTAGTAGTAGTAGTAG
>NW_026351148.1:0-465 GCF_001194135.2 Octopus bimaculoides | reverse complement strand
ATATATATATATATACATACATACATACATGCATACACACAAACACAACACAATACACGCCTTTATGTCAGATGATAGTGAAATTGTTTACGTCAATCATGCTAAATTAATAACTCGTCATGTGTCTATCTGTCTATCTCTTTCTCCTACTCTCTCCCTTTCTCTCTCTCCTTCGCTCTCCTTCTTTCCATCTGCGCCCCCTCTCCCATTTCCCGAGGTTCCCCTCTAACTACTATGTCTAAATATTTTTATCAGATTTCTATCCCAGAAATCCATTCCTTTCCATCTCTGTCATTTAGCTATTGATTTGCTTTTATCCAAGAAGAACCTACTGCAACTAAATAGGTTCAGAGGGCCTACCAAGGTTAGGGATACAACCCTTTCCTTCTGAAGGCGTAGCTGTGTAGTAAGCTGCTTGCTTCCCAACCACATGGTTCTGGGTTCAGTCCCACAGCGTGGCACTTT
>NW_026351147.1:0-468 GCF_001194135.2 Octopus bimaculoides | reverse complement strand
AAAAAAAAGAAAAAAAAAAGAGGTAACTAGAACCGACGTAAAGTTGAAAAAGACGTAACTCGAAACTACGTAAATTGAAGTATGCTTGGATATAAAATTAACTTCGTCCGAAGGAAGAACGGCAAACATCTGCAACGACCATCTTCGAGTGCCTCTAATATTGTGTTTGCGTTGTGTGTGTGTGTTTGTCTGGCGCCAATTACAGAGAATGTCAGCCACAGGGGGTGGGGATGACGGGTGGGGTTTTGCTATTGGAAATTGCTGAATAGAAATAATTCTATATGTTGTAAGGTTTGTGTGTGAGTGTATATACACTTTTAGCTGTATGTGAGAATGTGTATGCGTGTATGTATATCAAGTTATATATGTGTGTGTATGTGCGCACAATCGCGTGTGTATGTGCATAGCTGTACGTGTATGTATATGTGTATAATTGTATGTGTTTGTGTATGTGTGTATGTATAGCTG
>NW_026351146.1:0-242 GCF_001194135.2 Octopus bimaculoides | reverse complement strand
TCATCATTTAACGTCCGTTTTCCATGCTGGCATGGGTTGGATGGTTTGATAGGAACTGGCTGGTCCAGGGGTCACACCAAGTTCCATAATCTGTTTTGGCTTTGTCTCTACAGCTGGATGCCCTTCTTAACACCAACCACTTTGCAGTGTATTCAGTGCTCTTTATTTAGCACCAGTGTTTTATTGTATTTCTTCTAATATTGGCTTGTTGGGTAAGATTATGTGATGTTCATGCCTTTTTA
>NW_026351145.1:0-273 GCF_001194135.2 Octopus bimaculoides | reverse complement strand
TGTCTCTATGTTCTGAGTTCAAATTCCGCCAAGGTTGACTTTGCCTTTCACCCTTTCAGGGTCGATAAATTAATCACCAGTTGCATACTGGAGTCAATCTAATCAACTGGCCCCCTCCCCGCAAATTTCGGGTCTTGTGCCTAGTGTAGAAAAGAATACCAAAGCTAATGTAGGGAGAAATAATGTAGGGAGAAATAATGTAGGGAGAAATAATGTAGGGAGAAATAATAATTAGAAAGATAAGCTCAAATAGTTATGCAAAAAAAAGAAAAA
>NW_026351144.1:0-205 GCF_001194135.2 Octopus bimaculoides | reverse complement strand
AGTGGATTTGATAGACGGAAACTGAAAGAAGCCTATCGTATATATGTATAGATATATATACATATATATACATATATATGTTATTGTGTCTGGGATAAGTCATTCTCTTTTAGTGCCTTATTATTTAACACACTCACTGGCTCGATTTCCACTTGTTTAGATGTTTCTTTTTTTCTAAAATTTTTGTTGCATCTTGCAACCTTTT
>NW_026351143.1:0-441 GCF_001194135.2 Octopus bimaculoides | reverse complement strand
TATATATAATTAGGGAAGCAATAAAATCCTTGGAATCTAGTGATGCTCTGCCTCAGCAAATAGTGACAAAAACGTCACAAAGTAGAATAAAATATTTTGTTATGGGGAAGAGAAATCTGAATGCTTTGGATTAGATAGAATCCTTGTTGGAGTAAGATGAAATGGTTGTTGATAGTACTGAGTAAATAGACTGGATGTCAGAGGGGAAAGGGATAATGAAAAGATAACAGTGAAGAATATGGGAGGTGGGGGCAACAAGGAGAAACAGATGTTTGTGGGAGGATACCAGCCAAAGCATGGAGATAATCGACAAGAACACTGGCAAATTTGCAAAATATGGTAGGGAGGGAGTTAAGATCAGAAGCAGAGACCACTAAGGAAGATGGAAAACATTTTTGTAATAGAAAGAAAATATATGCCCCAACACACACTCACGCACAC
>NW_026351142.1:291-566 GCF_001194135.2 Octopus bimaculoides | reverse complement strand
GAGCTTACGCATGTCCTCAGCAGTCATGGCCCATGTTTCACTGTCATGTAACATGGCTGTTCGTACACATGCATCATACGGTCTGCCTTTTACTCTGAGCGAGAGGCCCTTTGTCACCAGCAGAGGTAGGCGCTCTCTGAACTTTGCCCCGGCTATTCTTATTCTAGCAGCTACACTTTCAGTGCACCCTCCCCCCGCTACTAACTTGGTCACCTAGGTAATGGAAGCTATCAACTACTTCTAGTTTTTCTCCCTGGAATGTGACAGAAGTTGTT
>NW_026351142.1:0-281 GCF_001194135.2 Octopus bimaculoides | reverse complement strand
CCCCCGCTACTAACTTGGTCACCTAGGTAATGGAAGCTATCAACTACTTCTAGTTTTTCTCCCTGGAATGTGACAGAAGTTGTTCTCTGCACATTTTCAGTGTTTATTGCTCCTGAGCATCTGCCACATACAAAAGCTATCTTCCTAGTTAGCCTTCCTTTGATATTGCTGCACCTCTTATGCATCCATAGCTTCACTGTACTCATTGCCCACCTTCACCTTACTGACGGCATCCCTGTACATGTCTCGCACAGCTCTCACTAACCATTCATCTATCCCTA
>NW_026351141.1:0-390 GCF_001194135.2 Octopus bimaculoides | reverse complement strand
AATAATAATAATAATAATAATAATAATAATAATAATAATAATAAAAGTTTTGGTTTTTCTAACTCCAAAGATGTATTTCTAAGTAGCATGCAACAAAGGATGTCATCAATTGAAAGAGAAACGAAGAAGAGAAAGATGAGACTAAAAGAACGTTGGTGGGGGGAGTGAGAATGATAGAATGATATATTAGAGACTCTTCTCATCCATATTTGCCAGTCAACGTATTGGCTTTATTCATTCTGATTGGTTGTATTTTCTCATTTTTTGAAAGTTTTTTTATTATTATTATTGTGTGTTTATTTTCATATGTATGAAGTCTTAATCCTATTTATTCACAGGATGTTGAATTAAGATCTTGAGATATTCATGGAAATCATTTATATATATATA
>NW_026351140.1:767-1092 GCF_001194135.2 Octopus bimaculoides | reverse complement strand
CACACACACACACACACACACACACACACACACGCATATATATATACACAAGTATGTTACACATGAATATTTTCAGGTACATATATATTATATATATGCATACATATAAATATTCATATGTAATATATATACATATGTGTGCGTATAGCCATATTCACACGCACACACATACACACACTTTGGTAAATCAATATTTACATACATTAGAGAGAGGAATATATGCAAATACATGTTTGTGTACATATGTGTGCGTGATTCTGTCGGTCTTTATGTATATATGTACGTACGTACGTATGTATGTATGTATATATGTATGTATGTATGT
>NW_026351140.1:0-701 GCF_001194135.2 Octopus bimaculoides | reverse complement strand
TATATATATATATATACACACATATACATACATACACATATATGCACACAAACACACACATGTATACGTACATACATGTGCATATATAAACATACTCTACATTAGACTCATAAAATATATGTACATATATCATAATTATGATTAAATACACTGCAAATATACATATGTAGGAGCCATCAGAAATTCACACACACACAAACATGTACACACACGCATACACGCACACAAACATATATTTATATGCATACACATTTATATGAATTCCTGCTTGCATCAGTAAGTGCATATACATAAATGCATAGCCTAGATGTATGTGTATGCTCATTAATGCATATACTCACGCATAACCTATATGTATGTATATACACATGCACTCATATATCATACTTATTTTTCTTAATACAAGTATAACGTATATAAATATATGTATACACCACAAACATACATATAAACAACCATCCATAAATACAAACATACGTACGTGCATACATATTCATATTGTTTAATACAAACCTATTCTTATATGAATTATGTTGTTGTTAGTGAATATCTTATATGAAACTATACATATAAGCACACACACACACACTCACACACACACAAATATACACACACTTAAATTTTATAAAGCCATCTATTTATTACCACCTCCACCGCCGTCGTCATCGTCAACGTTATCGTCGTGACGACCATCAGCACAG
>NW_026351139.1:0-240 GCF_001194135.2 Octopus bimaculoides | reverse complement strand
GGATATGTTTTTCATTACTCTAACTAAATCGGCTATTAATATATTGATTTACACATTGTGTGATAGAGCCAAATTCTTATGGATAACATACTTTGAAGATATAGGTGTCATATAATGTGAGTGGAGGATTTGAACTTTGTCATTAATTGTTTCTAGCCAAAGTTCTGGGAGTCTCATGTTTAGGTGTCTTTTTGGGTAATCTATTGTTACCTTGATGCTCTGGTGTATTGTATTAGCTAT
>NW_026351138.1:0-297 GCF_001194135.2 Octopus bimaculoides | reverse complement strand
GTGTGTGTGTGTGTGTGTGACTGTTATTTATTTATTTATTCTTTTTGTTGTTGTTGTTGTTGTTTTTTTTGGTGGGGTGAGGAAGGGTTGACGAGTTGTGGATGAAGGGTTTGTAAGGAAGGTATATATACTTTTTTCTTTTATGCTGAATTTCTTGTTTGATTGTAGTTTTTTTTTGTTCGTTTTTCGAAGGGAAAATTTTGCCTTGTTTTGTTTTTTCCTTCGTTTGCTAATTTTACATACATACATACGTGTATATATATATATGTATATATATATATATATATATATATATAT
>NW_026351137.1:0-304 GCF_001194135.2 Octopus bimaculoides | reverse complement strand
TGACTCTGTCCGATATTCGAGCTGCGTTCTTTTTCTTTGTCTGTGCGCATGTGTGTGTGGGGCAGTGTGTGTGTGCACATACACATGTATGTATGCATGTATGTATTCATGCATGTATGTATCCATGCATGCATGTATGTATGGATGTATGCATGTGTGCGTATGTATATATGTATGTGCATACGTCTTTATGTATGTATTTTGCATATTCATGTGTTTGGATGTTTTTGTCTTCGTGCTTGTGCTTTTATGCCTGTGTGTGTGTTTGCATGTATGCGTGTGTGTTACTCTGTTTCGTTGTGCG
>NW_026351136.1:0-282 GCF_001194135.2 Octopus bimaculoides | reverse complement strand
TTACCATGAGCAATTCTAGGTGCTTCCTACTATTCGATGCGATTAACCTGAACCTGGATAATTTATCCCGATACAATCACGATAGATGTACATATTATATACATATAAATGCATAGTAAAGTACGTATCTAAAGAACCTCCTTTAATTAGCCCCTCATCAACTGTCACGTTCCCATAGTTAGAATCCCTGTGAAGGAGCATGATGCACCATTAATATATGGTATTATTTTTCCAACAAAACCACCCTAAACGACAAACGAAGAAACAAGGAGCCCCACAATA
>NW_026351135.1:0-307 GCF_001194135.2 Octopus bimaculoides | reverse complement strand
TAGTTGGCGGCGTCGGTGTCCTCGTTGATGTCTCTATTTTATTTATATGGTGGCAGCTTCTAGCAAAGAACTTACTCATGGATGAATTAGCTTCCATACATTGCACTTAGCTTATAAGCAATTACTCACTTACAATTACAGCGATCACCCCTTTTACCCCCTCCTCCTTCTTTGTTTCTTATATATTTTTGTTTCGTGTGACATTTTCCCTTTTGTTTAATTGCTTACGCTTTTTTGTTGACTTGTAATATTTTTGTGGGGGGGGAGGAGGAGTTGTTTGCTTTTTTTGTATGTTTTTGATATAACT
>NW_026351134.1:0-374 GCF_001194135.2 Octopus bimaculoides | reverse complement strand
ATATATATATATATATATATATGTATGTATACATGAATGTATCTGTTGCCTTTTCTTCTACACGTAATATAAATACATATATATATATATATACACATGTTTACACACACACACACACATATATATGCACACATCTATGTGTGTGTGTGTGTGTGTGTGACTGTTTGTGTGTGTGTGTGTGTATAGGGAATATGTATATACATCATTGCTATTCATAAGTCACAAAGTCAAAAGTGAAACCAATTGAATGTTATTTGATGATGAAGCAGTGCAACATAGAGTTTTGTATCTAGAGCATAACTATATTTTCAATCGAAGCCACATCGTATATACATGTATGCATACATGCATACATGCATACATACATACATACA
>NW_026351133.1:0-453 GCF_001194135.2 Octopus bimaculoides | reverse complement strand
ATATATGCATACATGTGGATGTGTGTGTATGTATCTTTTACTTATTTCAGTCATTAAACTTTGCCCATGCTGGGGCAGTGCCTTGAAGAATCTTAGTTAAACGAATTGACTCTTGTATTTTTCTTTTAAGCCTGGTACTTACTCTATTGGTCTCATTTGCTGAACTGCTAAGTTACAGGAATGTAAACCCATTAACAACAGTTGTCAGGTGGTAATGGTTGGGTATAAACACAAACACAAAGGCACACATGCATACATATAGATATGATAGGCTTCTATTAGTTTCCATCTACAAAATCCACTTGGTCAATCTATGACTGTAGTAGAAGACACTTACCTGAAGTGCCACACAGTGAGACTGAACTCAAAACTGTGTGGTTGGGAAGCAAACGTCTGACCCACACCTGTGCTTATATGTGTGTGTGTGTGTGTGTGTGTATGTATGTATATATA
>NW_026351132.1:0-241 GCF_001194135.2 Octopus bimaculoides | reverse complement strand
TTAGAGAATTAACATTGCTTATATATATATATATATATACATATATATATCCCTTGACAAAAGCTTCATCGACCAGGTTTTGGTATTTGGCTTCTTTAATTTTAATTTTGGAAGAAATATTAAATTTGTCTTCCCAGGTCACTGTGAGTTTCGCTATTATGATTGATTCTGCACCCAAGTACCAAGCCAGTAGGAATGAACCCTGGAAGGGTTGGCCACCCAGCCATATACATACATACAT
>NW_026351130.1:120-410 GCF_001194135.2 Octopus bimaculoides | reverse complement strand
TCGTTCGTTCGTTCATTCGTACGTACTTACGTTCGTTCGTTTGTACGTACGTTCGTTCGTTTGTACGTACGTTCTTTCGTTCCTTTATTCTTTTGTACGCTCGATCGTTCGTTGGTTCGTTGGTTCGTATATACTTACGTTCGTTCGTTCGTTCGTCTGTTCGTTCGTACGTACGTGAATTCTTTCGTTCGTACGTACTTACGTATGGACGTACGTTCGTTCGTTCGCCCCTACGTACGTTCGTTCGTTCTTACGTACGTTCGGACTTTCGTTCGTTCGTACGTACGTAC
>NW_026351130.1:0-110 GCF_001194135.2 Octopus bimaculoides | reverse complement strand
CGTTCGTTCTTACGTACGTTCGGACTTTCGTTCGTTCGTACGTACGTACGCTTGTTCCTACGTCCAGACGTACGGACGTACATAAGTTCGTTCGTTAGTACGTACGTACG
>NW_026351129.1:0-357 GCF_001194135.2 Octopus bimaculoides | reverse complement strand
CTATCTATCTATCTATCTATCTATCTCTCGCTGAAGTCAGACGACCAACCTAACATCAACGTTAACGAATGATTCTGTCTCTCTTTCTGCGCATGTATATAGATGTGTCTGTGTGTACCTGTTTATATCTATCTATCTATCTGTGTGTGTGTGTGTGTAAATGTACTGGGGACGATTTGATCAACTAAGTCTGGTACATATTCAATCGGCCTCTTTTTGCTGAGTGGCTAGACTATGGGGGACATAAGCAAACTAGAACACTGTGTGTCAAGCGGTGAAATACACCAAGATGCATACATACATACATACATATATATATACATACAAACATTCATATATATGTGTGTATATATATAC
>NW_026351128.1:0-268 GCF_001194135.2 Octopus bimaculoides | reverse complement strand
CTCTTTGTCAGATCGTCAGCCCAAATAAAATGTGGTAGCTTCTCCCTATCGAAGTTAAATTCCCACATTTCATAGTCCACATTTTGTCTCTCTATGTACGTCTTTTTTTTTGCTGTGCCGATAATAGTAGCACCGTATACTTCATATCTACTGTAGTAATATGCACCGTATTATCCCATTCGTAAGCCTCTTCAAACAATTCTTCCTTAATTAGACACGCAAAACATTTTTTTTTTTGGAGGGGGAATTTTTTGAAACATTGTCTGCA
>NW_026351127.1:5068-5673 GCF_001194135.2 Octopus bimaculoides | reverse complement strand
ATATACATACACACACACACATACACAGAATCACCAATATACATACACACGCACATACACAGAATCACCAATATACACACACACACACACATACACAGAATCACCAATATACACACACACACACACACACATACACAGAATCACCAATATACACACACACGCACACACACAAACACACACAAAATCACAAATATACACACACACACAAGACAATTTCCGATTAGAAATTAACAGCTAATTACGGTCTCGTGCTTCTGTCTTCGTCACCCTAGTCCGGTTGTCGCTGTGGTGGTCATGGTGGGGACGGAGGCTTGCTTTTCTGCTCACCGCTAAGTGGCACTGCCATCGCTGACCTCTGTTCTTGTGAGCAACAGTCATGATTTCATCTTTGTTGTTGTTGTTGTTGTTGTTGAAATCATTGTTGTTGCTGCTGCTGCTGCTGTCGTCATGGTTGTTGTTGATTAGTGTGGTATTTCTCTGTGCCCTTTCGGCATTCACTGGAGACTGTGATGATGATGATGATGATGATGATGATGATGATGATGATGATGGTGGTGCTGGTGATGATGATGATGATGATGGTGATGATGATGATGATGGTGATG
>NW_026351127.1:4217-5058 GCF_001194135.2 Octopus bimaculoides | reverse complement strand
TGATGATGATGATGATGGTGGTGGTGGTGGTGGTGTTGGCTGTGATAGAGGAGTAACGATGATGCTGTTGATCAAAAAGAAATTAAATAGGATTTCAAATCCCGCCAGCTGATTGTTCTCCCGTTTTTCTTTCTATCATGAGAGCCAGTAAAACAGAGTACCAGTCGTATACTCGGGGACAATGTGGGACGATGTGGGACAAGGTTACTGACCGTATTCCTCTTCCTAAAATATATCTCCTCGTACCAGAGTTAGAATATTTTTTAAATAAAAGCAATCATCATCATCGTCATCATCGTCATCATCATCATTGTCATCACCTCCATAACCATCATCGCCGTCATCATCATCATCGTCATCATCATCATTGTCATCACCTCCATAACCATCATCCCCGTCATCATCATCATCGTCATCATCATCATTGTCATCACCTCCATAACCATCATCCCCGTCATCATCATCATCGTCATCATCATCATCATTGTCATCACCTCCATGACCATCATCCCCGTCATCATCATCATCGTCATCATCATCATCACCATAACCATCATCATCATCGTTGTTATAACAATAACAATAATAATGATGATGATAATAATAATAATAATAATATAATGATAATGATGATGATGATGATGATGATGATGATGATGACCTACCTGGTAGAATCGTTGGCACGCGGGCAAAATGCTTTGCGGCATTTTGTCGGTCGTTACGTTCTGAGTTCAAATTCCGCCGACGTCGACTTTGCCTTTCATCCTTTCGAAGGTCGGTAAAATAAGAACCAGTTGAAAGACTGGGCGGGTGGGGTCGATGTAATATGACTTCCCCCCCC
>NW_026351127.1:880-1897 GCF_001194135.2 Octopus bimaculoides | reverse complement strand
ATAATTCACATCGAATGAGGTTAAGGAATTTTCCGGAAGTTGTCCTGGTTTCATTTGTGACTTCATGAAATATGGCAACATTGGTACTGGAAGCAAGCGTTGTCGTTGAGACAATAGCACTGAGGACCATTGAGGGCAGAAACAGGAAGAGAGAGAGAGAGAGAGAGAGAGAGATAGAGAGAGTGTGTGTGGAGAGGGCATTAGGTGGGATTGTGGTGATGGTGGTGGTGGTAGTGGTGGTGGTGGCGGTGGTAATGGGGTCGTGGAAGTAGAACTGGTTCGCGGTCAACCACGTGACGCTAGTTCCTTCGGCTGTGGTTTTGAAAGGATTGGACAGTCCAAAGAAATCAGATCAAATGTGCAATATGTTTTGTCTTGTGAGAAGGGAATTTTCGGAAATGAAACGGAAGCAAGTCGTGTGTTCGTGTTCGTGTGTGTGTGTGTGTGTGTGTGTGTGTAAATATAGGGTAGGATGTGTGTGAGTGAGTGTATATACATATATATACATTTTGTATTGTATTTCGCACAATGCGTTTTGTTTAATGTTGACAGAAACTAAGTACACACACGTGTGTGTGTGTGTGTGTGTGGATGGGTGAATGGGTGGGTATTTTGTCTCGTGTCACCTATGTACATACACAGACAAAAACACACATACGCGCTGACACACACACACACACATACATATATTATATATATGTATAATATTAATATATACAAATATATATATATGCGCAGGAGTGGCTGTGTGGTAAGTAGCTTGCTTACCAACCACATGGTTCCGGGTTCAGTCCCACCGCGTGGCACCTTGGGCAAGTGTCTTCTACTATAGCCTCGGGCCGACCAAAGCCTTGTGAGTGGATTTGGTAGACGGAAACTGAAAGAAGCCTGTCGTATATATGTATATATATATATGTATGTGTGTGTATATGTTTGTGTCTGTGTCCCCCCAACATCGCTTGACAACCGATGCTGGCATGTTTACGTCCCCTGTAACTTAGCAGTTCGGCTAAAGAG
>NW_026351127.1:0-870 GCF_001194135.2 Octopus bimaculoides | reverse complement strand
CAAATATATATATATGCGCAGGAGTGGCTGTGTGGTAAGTAGCTTGCTTACCAACCACATGGTTCCGGGTTCAGTCCCACCGCGTGGCACCTTGGGCAAGTGTCTTCTACTATAGCCTCGGGCCGACCAAAGCCTTGTGAGTGGATTTGGTAGACGGAAACTGAAAGAAGCCTGTCGTATATATGTATATATATATATAAGTACATTGTTTTATTTGGAGATGTTCGTTTTGCCAATGGGCACACGCACTATTTGACCTTGACTTCAGCTTTATTGTTATTAATTATTGCTTATTATGTCAGAGTTCTTTCGTCACACGTTTTGTGACGAAAAGGACTTCGACAAAATAACCAAGAGCTAACAACAGCAACAACAACAACAAGTACAACACTAATAATAATAAATATAATAATAATAATAATATTAATAATAATGATTTCATTTATTTGCCACCAGGGCGAAGGATGAGGCTGACAATACAAAACAGACGTACAGTGCAGGGGTTTACACACAATGAAATGATAAAGTAAATAAATAAATAAATAAATAAATAAATAATAATAATAATAATAATAATAATAATAATAATAATAATAATAATAATAATAATAATAATGATGATAATAGATGTAAGTATACAAGATATACAATGAGGAGGATGGGAAATATTCGAATCGGCCCCTCATATCATATTCTTTGTGTCATTAGGTAGCGCCAAGGGCGGGTATACATTAGTTGGTGTAGTCTTAGATAAACTGTGGCTGGATATAAGACGGGAAAACTCTTGCAATGGTTGATTTGCTGGATCAGTACTGACCTGGGGGCGAAACAACAACAACAACAACAACAACAACAAAACACCACAGACTC
>NW_026351126.1:0-299 GCF_001194135.2 Octopus bimaculoides | reverse complement strand
TAACAACAAACAAGATGAGGACAAATATCCGTCAATTGTAAATAATGAAAGTGTTTGCCTGTCATATTAGTTTTGATCCCTTGTTTTGCGAATTCCGGATTAATTAAAGAGGTGCTTGGATATTATGATTAAATGGGTTATCTTTTTTGTGTTGCGTTGTCACGTGACAGAGAACGTATGGTAATGAGAGTGAGAACTGGGAGTGCCGAACTTTAGTCGAACAGATCGACCCCAGGACTTATTCTTTCAAAGCCTAGTACTTATTCTATCATTCACTTTTGCCGAACCGCTAAGTTACG
>NW_026351125.1:0-339 GCF_001194135.2 Octopus bimaculoides | reverse complement strand
GAGAGAGAGAGAGAGAGAGAGAGAGAGAGTCAACAGATGAGATCGAGAGAATCTCAGTATAGGAAAATGTTTTCAGTGCTCAAATGGTTTGAACTTACACTACGATATCTGCGCTGAGGATCATCTCTGCAGATAATAAGTGCATTGAGAACTGCCAAGATCTAATATTTGCAAGTGTTCAGTCTATTTCTTTCTATGCGCCATAACTTTTTCTCAGAATTGGGCAATCATGAATCTCGATGTCAAAAATCTGGAGCTTCATAATTTATCTTGGAGAAGATCAACTTACAGCTGGCTGTCACTCGCAAGAGAATACGCTGCTTTGGTAAGATGCTGCAT
>NW_026351124.1:0-231 GCF_001194135.2 Octopus bimaculoides | reverse complement strand
CATCATTATCAACTTTATCATCATCATCATCGTCGTCATCATTATCATCTTCATCATCATCAGCATCATCACCATCATCATCATCATCATCATCATTATCATCATCATCATCGTCGTCGTCGTCGTCGTCGCATCGTACGTTGTCGTCGTCATTCCCGTCGTTGCCATCATCATCATCCTCCATTATTGTTGTCGTGTTTGTCCTCTTCATTATCATCAACATCACCACCA
>NW_026351123.1:0-347 GCF_001194135.2 Octopus bimaculoides | reverse complement strand
ACACACACACACACACACACACACACACACAACACACACACATACACACAACGTTATGAGGTTTCACAATAGATTTATATTAAAATCAAAATGGCGAAAATGCTCTGAAGACTTTATCATGGACAAGAGGAAGAAAGTTTATATGGTTCTATCAAAATATGTAACCGGTTTCAATTGTTTGAAAATACGATATAGTCATGCTATAAGAGAAATAAATCGAAGCAAAGTGAATTTAACTAATCTTTCATGCGTTTTGGAAGTTCACATGGTGCTGAGAGTTGGTTTCTTTCTGATAGGTGCTGGATCATAGTATTTGTGATACTACTAGTAGTAATATGCAGACGGAC
>NW_026351122.1:328-470 GCF_001194135.2 Octopus bimaculoides | reverse complement strand
ATATACATACATATATATATATATACATACATATACATATATATACATACGTATATACAAACATACATACATATATATATACATACATATACATAGATACATGTATATACATATAGATACATATTTATATATACATACATAT
>NW_026351122.1:155-318 GCF_001194135.2 Octopus bimaculoides | reverse complement strand
CATATATATATACACATGCATATATATGCATACATAGATATATATATATATACATAGATACATACATATATATACATATACATATATATACATAGATACATACATATATATACATATATATATATACCTATATATACAAACATACACATATATATACACACAT
>NW_026351122.1:0-145 GCF_001194135.2 Octopus bimaculoides | reverse complement strand
ACAAACATACACATATATATACACACATATACATAATACATACATACATATATATGCATACGTACATACATCTACAAACATGCATAGATATACACATGTATATATATACATACATATATACATACATATATATATACATATATAT
>NW_026351121.1:0-800 GCF_001194135.2 Octopus bimaculoides | reverse complement strand
TATATATATATATATATATGACATTATAATTACTATCTTGGGACAGCACAAAAACGATCTGCTCTATAACGAATCCCAAGCTGCGTGGCTATTGCTTGCCGAGCAACCGCGCGTTACCGATAACATTACACTTTCGACTTTACTCTGTCAGACTACACGCTTTTATAAATGTATCACTGTTATAACTTAACACTTCTACGCCTACAAATGTCTCATATTTTTCATTGATGATTTGTAGATAGGTATTCAACTACGTCTTTACATGGTAACATCTAATATTTCGATTCGATGTTTATTTCAAAAATTAACCCCTAAAATATGAATGCATAACTCTCATGGCCTAAATATTACGTTAGAGTTTGAAAAACTTTTGTTCGATCCCTATCAGCCGTTTAGTTTTTGTTTTTGTTTGGTTTGCTTTGCTTTTGTTAGTTTTTGCTTTGTCGAGCGCAGGGTTAATTGGTCTGCTATTTGGGTGCAGCCTTTTACGTTCTGAGTTCAAATTTCGTTTTGATTTACTTTGTCTTTCGCACTTCTTAATTCCCATAAAATAAATACAGACTATTAAAATAAATACTGAAATCGATATAATCAGCTTAACTCCTTAGAGGCAATACCCCAACATGGCCACAGTCTACTGATTAAAATCAGTAAAAGAATCTCAAATTAACCGCTAAAGTTTTTAATATAATTAGTAGAAATAGAACAACAAGCGTATCTGAGAACAGCTTCATATTTATATATCTAAACTTTCTAGTTCGTTTATTTTAAAATCATTTAATATATATATATATATATAT